>NC_084951.1:26365382-26622882 GCF_949316205.1 Platichthys flesus | reverse complement strand
CACCACCACCACCGTGTGTGTGTGTGTGTGTGTGTGTGTGTGTGTGTGTGTGTGAGTGGAGGTGTCATCTGTCACCCTGTAGAACCACAGCTGTAGAGAAGCTGCTCTGGGATCAGTGATGTGACACCGTGTTTACATGGTGGACAACATCTGGATCTGCGCTACAGAGGCTGCTCTTTGTCTGAGATGACCGTTTGTGATGAATGACAGCAAGAGGAGGAGGTGAGGGGAGAGGGGAGGAGGGGAGCAGGGGAGGAGGAGTAGAGAACAGTGGCCAGTAGAGGAGGTATTGTGTTCATAGATGTAGTTTCAGTAGTAAACGCTGATGTGTTCACTTCAATGTTCACAACAACACCACACACAAGTGATGATGAGACCACGCTTCTGCTCCTGTGTTTCACTGAGGTGGAGGAGGAGAGGAGAGGAGAGGAGAGGTGAGGTGAGGTGAGGTGAGGTGAGGTGGAGTAGGACAGGAAGAGGAGAGGTGAGGTGGAGGTGGAGGAAGAGAGGAAGAGAAGAGGTGAGGTGAGGTTGAGGAGGAGACGTGAGGTGGAGAGGAGTAGAAGGAGGTGAGGTGAGGTGGAGGTGAGGAGGAGAGGAAGAGGAGGAGGTGAGGTGGAGGAGGAAGAGAAGAGGTGAGGAGGAGAGGTGAGGTGAGGTGGAGGAGGACAGGAAGAGGATAGGTGAGGTGGAAGAGGAGAGGTTAGGTGAGGTTGAGGAGGAGAGGAAGAGGAGAGGTGAAATGGAGGAGGAGAGGTGAGGTGGAGGTTGAGGAAGATAGGAAGAGGAGGAGAGGAAGAGGAGAGGTGAGGTGAGGTTGAGGAGCAGAGGTGAGGTGGAGAGGAGTAGAAGGAGGTGAGGTGAGGTGGAGGTGAGGAGGAGAGGAAGAGGAGGAGGTGAGGTGGAGGAGGAAGAGGAGAGGTGAGGAGGAGAGGTGAGGTGAGGTGGAGGAGAACAGGAAGAGGATAGGTGAGGTGGAAGAGGAGAGGTGAGGTGAGGTTGAGGAGGAGAGGAAGAGGAGAGGTGAAATGGAGGAGGAGAGGAAGAAGTGAAGTGGAGGAGGAGAAGAAGAGGAGGAGAGGAAGAGGAGAGGCTAAGTTGATGAGGAGAGGTGAGGTGGGGGTGAGGTGAAGGAGAGTTGAGGTTGAGGAGGAGACGTGAGGTGGACAGGAATAGAAGGAGGTGGAGGTGAGGAGGAGGGGAAGAGGAGGAGGTTAGGTGGAGGAGGAAGAGGAGAGGTGAGGAGGAGAGGTGAGGTGAGGTGGAGGTGGACAGGAATAGAAGGAGGTGAGGTGAGGTGGAGGTGAGGAGGAGGGGAAGAGGAGGAGGTTAGGTGGAGGAGGAAGAGGAGAGGTGAGGAGGAGAAGTGAGGTGAGGTTGAGGAGGAGAGGAAGAAGAGAGGTGGAAGAGGAGAGGTGAGGTGGAGGAGGAGAGGAAGAGGAAGAGGTGAGGAGGAGAGGTGAGGTGAGGTGGAGGAGGAAAGGAAGAGGATAGGTGAGGTGAGGTGGAGGACGAAGAGGAAGAGGAGAGGTGAGGAGGAGAGGTGAGGTGGAGGAGGAATGGAAGAGGAGAGGTGAGGTGGAGGAGGAGAGGAAGAGGAGAGGTGAGGTGGAGGTTGAGGAAGATAGGAAGAGGAGGAGGTGAGGTGGAGGAGGAAGAGGAGAGGTGAGGAGGAGAGGTGAGGTGAGGTGGAGGAGGACAGGAAGAGGATAGGTGAGGTGGAAGAGGAGAGGTGAGGTGGAGGAGGAGAGGAAGAGGAGGAGGTGAGGTGGAGGAGGAGAGGTGAGGTGGAGGTTGAGGAAGATAGGAAGAGGAGAGGTGAGGTGAGGTTGAGGAGGAGAGGTGAGGTGGAGAGGAAGAGAAGGAGGTGAGGTGAGGTGGAGGTGAGGTGGAGGTTGAGGAAGATAGGAAGAGGAGAGGTGAGGTGAGGTTGAGGAGGAGAGGTGAGGTGGAGAGGAAGAGAAGGAGGTGAGGTTGAGGATAGGAGAGGTTGAGGAGGGGAGGAAGAGGAGGAGGTGAGGTGGGGGACTCTGGACCATTGCATACCTTGTGTGTTCTGGTTCTGGATCAAACTGAACCTGGTTCTGTTGGTTTGCAGTGAAAACATTTTGTTTGGGAGTTGGGACTTTTGGACCAATCACAGGAAGTAAAGACAGAATTAAACAATTGAAGAAGAAGAAGAAAAAGAAGAAGAAGAAGAAGAAGAAGAAGAAGAAGAAGAAGAAGAAGAAGAAGAAGAAGAAGAAGAAGAAGTAGCTGCAGTCTTCACCTGCAACGATAAAACTACAAAGACGTTAATTTGGTGCATTTTCAATATTGTGGAGTACTTTGGTACTTTAGTACCGTAGTAATGTAGTATTGTAGTACTGTGCAGTACTGTGGAGGGATGTAGTACTGTAGTACTGGAAGGATGTAGTACTGTAGTACTGTGGAGTAATGCAGTGCTGTGGATCACTGTAGTTTTGTGGAGTATTGTAGTACTGTGTAGTACTGTAGTATTGTAGTACTGTGGAGTATTGTAGTACTGTAGTTTTGTGGAGTATTATAGTACTGATGAGTACTGTAGTATTGTAGTACTGTGGAGTATTGTGGTACTGTAGTTTTGTGGAGTATTGTAGTACTGTAGTTTTGTGGAGTATTGTAGTACTGTAGTTTTGTGGAGTACTATAGTACTGTAGTATTGTAGAGTATTGTAGTACTGTAGTTTTGTGGAGTACTGCGCCTGAAGGTGCTGATGCTGCTGGTGATACATCATGATGTTACCATGTCAATCACATGAAGCTCTTCATTCATGTTCAAACAGAACGAGACTGAGAACACACCTCCTGCTCACATGAACCTGCAGGTGGCGCTCACCTGAGCCTCATGAATTCATGAATCTTCAGGACGTTGACTTCAATGCATGCTCCTCGCCACCAAGCGGCCATCTTGGAAACGCCACCAGGAAGATTCAATAAATCGGCCATCATATCCGATTTCAAATTTTCTCAAGCTGCCTCTGGTCTGGTTTAAAAATCTACTTCTACGTGTTTCTGTGCAGCTGCACCACTGGCCTGATGTTTCCAAAGGTTCAGCAAGAGAAAAACTTCTGACCCAACGAAGAAGAAGAAGAAGAAAAACAAGAGAAGGATGGTAAACGAGTGGATAGATAGATAGATGGATGGATATATAGATAGATAGATAGATAGATAGATGGACAGATATGTAGATGGATAGATATATAGATCAATGGATAGATAGATAGAAAGATGGATAGATATATAGATGATAGATAGATTGATAGATAGACAGATAGACGGACAGATAGATAGATGGATAGATCAATGGATAGATAGATAGATGGATGGATGGATAGATAGATAGAAAGATGGATACATAGATAGATGGATAGACAGATAGATAGATAGATAGATAGATAGAAGAATTGACAGATAGATAGAAGAATGGACAGATGGATAGATGGACAGATAGATAGAAGAATGGACAGATAGATAGATGGACAGATAGATAGAAGAATGGACAGATAGATAGATGGACAGATAGATAGAAGAATGGACAGATAGATAGATGGACAGATAGATAGAAGAATGGACAGATAGATAGATGGATAGTTTGTGTCTCTGGTTGTAAAATGTGAATCTGGTTTGTCAGCAGCTTCGGCCTCTGCAGTCTGACTCAGCTGATCCAGACTCTTCCTGTTGCTGCAGCTCAACTTTTTAAAGTGTGAACAGAGTGAGATCTCTCAGTCAGCGTGCATGGTCCTCATCATCATCACCTGTTAACATGTCCTTCATCATACAACAGCGAGACGGCTCACTGACCTTTGACCCCTGGCAGACCAGGGTTTGAACTCCCGAGCAACTTCCGTCAAACTTGTCTGCTGATGACATCATCAGACACTCCTCTGAGGTGGTGATGACATCAGCTGTTCTTCCTCCTCTACCATCATCATCATGGCTGCAGAAGGGTTTGACCTCCGACCTCTGACGTGCAGCAGAAGCACGAGGAAGAAGAGTTCAGGGCAGACAGCCACAGATCTGTGATGTTCAAGACTACAACTCCCAGAGGAGGCCGGAGTCACGATGTGTTTGAGAGGAGACGAGCCCGGAGGTGACGCCGCTCGTCTGAAGTCGACAAGTTGGTCCTCTGGGACCTCGCCGAGAAATATCAAACGCTAAATAGAGAAGAGCTGTTAGCACCTTTTCTCCACCGGGGGTGCTAGTTAACTGAACGGGACGGTTTTAAAAAGTTCAGGTGGGTTTGGTTTGTGTGTGTTTGCGTCTCCTCTGGGTGGGGTCTGTTTATGAACTGTGACGATGCTGTGTCACATGTCTGTCGATTTTACCTTCACAGGACGTGACTCTGTTTCATGGGGACATTGTTTGTTTTTATGTCTTTCGCTGCTGATTAAAAAGGAACATTGTTTGAAGAGGAGGAAGATGGGGAGGAGGAGTAAGAAGAAGAGGATGAGGAGGAAGAAGAGTTTGAGGAGAAGAGTGGAGGAGGGGAAGAGTGGAGGAGGAAAAGGATGAGAGTGTAGGGCATATCAGATCTTGATGTGAAACTGCAGGACCAAACACTTAACTTAACTTAACTCTTTTCTGACAAACAAGCTGACACATGCACAAATTGTATTTACTTTATTAAATATGACCTAGATTAGAAATATATCGATTTCTGCAGGTTTGAAAATATAATGTAAGAAAACAACTCAGCTACAGATGAAACAAATCAGAGTGTGTGTTTTACTGTGGATCTGCAGCCTCATTAGGACACTGACATGTCAGCTGACCACCACACACACACACACACCCACACACCCACACACACACACACTTCAGGATGAAAAATAGGTTACATACAGTAACAGACAGTGAAACAGAGAATGAGGCCAGAGTGAGGCGTCCCGTCCTCACAGAGGATCTCTGAATGTGACTGACCCACATATGACCTGCGTCCACAGAGTCGACAGGCGTCACATCACTTCACCTCAGACGTGTTCACCTCGAGGACCAATCAAAACAGAACATTATTCATGTTATTCGCTGTTATTCAATCGTGACTAACAACTAATAGCCACCAGGGGGCGATCCAGATGTTGTCAGCTGATATATAAGGTGTGAATTGTTTTCAGACATGAACTGAAGTCTGGAATCCTAAAATGTTCTGGAACTTCTGTATGTGAGATGAAATGTCTGAGTCCGAGTCTCTGGCCCTTTTCCTGCAGCCTCCCTCCATGTGAGGGAGCAGGTGGAAGCTTCCCAGTGAGCGAGTGGGCGTGTTGGTGAGGTGTGTGAAGGCTGGATGTTCCCCACATGTTCCTGTTGTTGTGAACGAGTCCAGCCCAGACAATCTGCTGCTGCTGCTTCACAGGACAAACGCTAACTCAGGAAATGTCCTGACAGAATATTCTGGGGTTCATGTCTGAAATTGGCTTCGGTCTGATTCTGGTTTTCCTAATAAACCAGTGGTACCCTGTTGGTATCGGTCCTGAGCGATGGGATCACAGATGGTCAGAGTTCAGGTCTGAAAACACCTGAATGTGTCTTAACATCAGATCACTCACATGTTGTGGGACACATTCATTTTAACTTCAGGTGTGAACAAACAAACTCAGCGCTGTGTGATCTGACCCCAGGTCTGAACAAGGCCCGAGTTAATGTTCTGTATAAACTGTGAAGGACACACACACACACACACACAAACACACATTCCTGCAAACAGAGCACATGAAGAAACACTCCCTGAACACACTGACACTCTGTACTCTGACCAGCCTTATCAGAGAAGAGAGAGAGAGCGAGAGAGAGAGCCAGAGGTGGGGGGGGGGGGAGAGAGAGAGAGAGAGAGAGCCGGAGTGAGAGATCATGAGAGAGGGAGAGAAAGTAAGAAATTTAAAAAGTAATAACGAAGGGCGAGAGATATATCCTGAGATAGAGGAGAGAGAGAAACCACCTGGATATGTCAGCTGATCACACACAGGTACCACACCACACAAACACACACACACACACACACACACACACACACACACACACATACATAGAGTGAAAGTCTTCTATTTTGACATGTGAAGCAACAGGAAGTGACAGAGAGAAACTAGCGAGCGAGCGGCTGATACTGATGTGTTACTAGTGAGTATCAACGCATCACTTCCTGTCTCCGACTGAGAGACTCTTCACCTCTTTCCTCACCTCCTCCTCCAGCCCTCTGTTCACCTCCTTCTTCACCTCCTTCTTCACCTCCTTACCCTCTATAATTCCTTCTTCACCACCTCCTCTCCTGACCTTTCTTCCCCTCCTTCTTATCCTGTTTTTTTTTGCGTCTCTGGGTAATTGATGTTTATTTCTTCTGTTTCCCTCCATCACATATGCTCATCCATATTTTATGTACCACGTCTAGCAGGCGGTGTGTCAGTGTGTCTGTGTGTGTGTGTGTGTGTGTTTCGGTGTTAGTGTGTGTGTGTTTGTGTATTTCCCCATGGGTTTGATTGTGTATAAACGAAATGGTTTCGTTGGCTGTTCTGCATGTTTTAGTGTTTGTTTGTGTGTGTTTGTTTGTTTGTTTACGTGTGTGTGTGTGTGTGTCTGTGTGTGTGTGTGTGTGTGTGTGTGGCTCCCTGCCGTCTCACACCATCTGCTCTTCTCTGTGAGTGGATGAGTTGACGGAGGATCTGAACTGATCCAAACTCTCAGACAACAGGAAGCAGTTCTGTTCTGTTTCACTGCTGCTAGGAGACCAATCAATGATTCTCTGCCTCTCTGGAATCTGATTGGTCCACGACATGCCAACACCTCACACTGCTATTTTAAATATTACAAAATGTGTCTGAAATATCATGTTTTCATTTTCAGTGTGATCATGTGATAACAGGTGATAACAGGTGTTTACAGATGTGTAAACTCGATGTGTCTCTTCCTGTCTGCAGCTCGGCCGTCATGTCTAAAGCGACGGTGAAGAAGCTGCACTGGCGCTCCAAGGTAAAACTCTGTTCCACCTGCGATGTTGTCTGAAGGTGTCGTGACCTTTGACCTGAGTCTTTCCACGCGGTTGTCTCCAGGTGCAGGAGAGCTTCGTCCCTCTGGGCGGCGGCTCAGGAGAGCTGGGTCTGGCCATCGGGGGCGGGGCCGACTACGGCGAGTTCCCCTTTGTCACGGCAGCACCTGGGGGCGGGGCCACAGTAGGGGACATCATCCTAGAGATCGGGGGGACGCCTGTTCTAGGGATGACCCTCGGTGATGTCAGAGGAGTCCTCAACTCCTGTCCCCATCCAATCAGAATCAAGACCGTGTCTCCAGGTCAGAGGACACATTCGTTATATTGATGATCAGAAACAGATTTCAGGGTTTTCAGTGTCATGACATCACTGTGACATCATTTCCTGTGTGTGACATTATTTCCTGTGTGTGTGTAGGTTCTTCGCTCTGTAAAGACCTCAGGTTGTATCTCAGCAAGTGTTTCACTCCAGGATCCATGGACAGTCAACTACAGCAGCTGATCAGAGAGAACCTGTACCTGAGAGCTGTACCCTGTACGACACACACACACACACACACACACACACACACACACACACGCACACACACACACACACACAAAGCACTTAGAGTAATATAAACACTGCCTCTCTGACCTTTGATATTTAACAAGTGAAACAAAGAGAAAATCAAACACAAGTAAAACCACTGTGATCATGTGACCCTGAAACCTCCGCCACAAATCCTCAGAGGCTTGATTACATCACAGCTCCACATGTCACTCACAACACGTGTGTTATTCTGCTGGATGACATCACGTGTCCTCCCCTGCAGGTACAACCAGGCCTCCTCGGGACGGGGAGATCTCGGGGGTGGACTACAACTTTGTGTCCATTGAGGAGTTCTTCTCTCTGGAGGAGTCTGGAGCTCTGCTGGAGAGCGGGAAGTTCAAAGGTAAACACCGAACATCTGCTCAGTGTGATTCTGATGAGTCATGTTTCACAGTGTGGACCGTGGTGGCTGGTTGTGCATTTTTAACAGTGTTCAGGAGGGAAGAGGATTTTCTGTCTCTAATCCTTCAAACCTCCAAAACCTGCTCCCCCCCCCCAACCCCTAATCTGCAGGGATTAATGAGACTGAAATAGAAACTGACTTCACTTACAAAGTGACAGATACATTTAAATGTGTTAAAGTCAAATAAATATTTGACTCAGACCTTTTGATCTGAGAGTGTTCACATCTCGTTGTCACAGCTACAATAGTAAACACATGGTTATGCTTATATAGCGACCGTTACCTGGGGGGGGTGGGGGGGTGGTAGTGAAAGATGTGAAAGATGGTTAAAATAATTTCCTTTAGATTACAGGACATTTGTTGTCACAACAACAATAATAAACAAACACTGTCACATGACTTCCTGTTTTGCTCCTGTCACTGTCCAATCACAGGGAACTACTACGGGACGCCCCGACCCGTCCACATCGGGCCGGAGAGTCCACCAATCACGTACCAGGAGCATCGGAACCTGCTGCGGAACTTCAGGACGAGGAGCAAGTCTCTGAGTAACCTGGAGAAAGCTGTGGAGGAGGGAGACAACAGCGAGGAGGACAGCGGACTGTCCGGTACTTTAGATCTGAAGTTACTTCAGTATTTCTACAGTCTTCTACTTGGCATTAAAGTAACTTTTGCTCCATTACATTCTGCTGAAAGAGTTACTCTGCAGAATTACATAAATTCTTCTGTGCACGTGTGCTGCTCTTGGACTTTTTCTTCTGCACACAACCAATAGAAGGCTGGGTGTAGTGTTGACACATGAAGTTGTCCCGCCCTCGTTGTCACTTTTCCATAACGTAAAAAAGCTTACTGGAGATCTGTGACTCCTGCTCCATGAAGGTGCTGCACATGTTCCTTTAAGAACAGCGACAGGAAGCAAGTGTACAAGTAAATCTGTGGAGGACGGGAGTGCATGTACCTGGATGAAGTAACCACCAATAAAGCTAAAGCACCCACAAAGAGGGTGGGACAGTTTCATTCATCATCACTATTGGTTGGAGAAATTTGAGAGCAGCCGTGGCACAGACATGTCACAGACGTGTCACAGAAGCAGCCTGAGGAGAAAAGCTGAAGCTGGAAACAAAAAACATCTGAGAGCAAGCGAACAGTTTGAGCACAAGCAGCTTCCATTAGAGTGCGAGTGCAGGAGTTTGAGTGAAAACGTATAAAAAGACCTCTGACTCTTTTTCAGCAGGTTCAGCCATAGCCCCGCCCACCACCCTACCTCTTAGCCAATCATGGGAGTCAGCGGCGGGGAGTCGGGAAGGAATGATGAACGGAGGAGTAGGAAGAGGATTGGGGAGAGGAAGAGGAGGAGGAGGTCCCCTGCCTGAAAACTGGGAGCTGGCCTTCAGTGATTCAGGGGAGCCGTACTACATCAAGTGGGTTTCTACAAAGACTCATCAACTAGAACATCAATAATCTGATTTGATGATGATGATGATGATGATGATGATGATGATGATGATGATGATGATGATGTTGATGATTATGTTTCTTTCTGTCAGTCATAAATCAAAGACGACCAGCTGGCAGGATCCTCGACATCGCAGCAAAGAGACGACTTCCTGTACAGAGCGTAAGTTATTTTTTGAAAGATTATTTGTTTGTTTCGATCAAATTTCAATCAGTGTTTATTGTTTTTATTGATTTGTATGATTTTATTTTGTCTTCATTTTTCTTGACGATGGTTTGAAACTTTTATTCTGAGTGTAACAGTCACCAGGGGGCAGCACAGTCTCATAGACACTGTCAACAAGCGGTTGGTTGACTGGGTTCTACTCCTCCTCCTCGTCTCCTCCTCCTCTCCTCTCCTCTCCTATCTCCTCTTCCTCCTCTCCTCTCCTCTCCTCTCCTCTCCTCTCCTCTCCTCTCCTCCTCTTCCTCCTCTCCTCGCCTCTCCTCTCCTCTCCTCTCCTCTCCTCTCCTCTCCTCTCCTCTCCTCTCCTCTCCTCTCCTCTCCTCTCTCCTCCTCTCCTCCTCCTGTCTCAGTCCCAGAGTTCACGGAGCAGCCCAGCCAGTTGAGGGGTTACTCCATCCACACTCGTCTCTCTAAAGGTCCTCGAGGTTTCGGCTTCAACATCGTGGGAGGAAGTCGACCCCGAGAGTTTCTGCAGGTTTACAGTGTCACACCTGGTGGTCCGCCCGCCCTGACCACAGGTACAACACTGAGCATTAAACTACTGATTATTTACCATTTACTAACTGGTTAATTACATTTAACTACTGGTTCATTTCTACTTTATCATTGAATAATTACAGCTTGATTAGTGTTTAGTTAAATTACGTCTATTATTACTTGTTAAGATTCAATTGCTGTGTAGTTACTTTTTAATGGAATGAATTACCATTAGATTGAATTACCATTTAATCAGTGCTTACCTAATTAATGCTAATACTGGTAGTGTAGTAAAAATGTATGAGGGGACGTCACAGTGACCAATGACCAGGGACCATGTGACCATGTGACCATGTGACCAGTGACCATGTGACCATGTGACCTATGGCGTTGACTGAATATGAGACATTTGCTCCCTGATTTAAGGCTAAAGTCTGAAGTGTCCTTTAAGGCAGAGCGTGTGTCTTATAAAGACAAACGTCTCGGGGTAATCATTTTTTTTTTCTGAAATTCTATCTTTTAATTTGTTCTGTAAAATGTCAACATTTTGACAAATCGTCCACGTTATTTAAATATCAAAGACACTTATTTGAGTGTCTGTAGTTGTCTTAGTCCTATATGACAAAGAAGAGTGATGATTGGTTAGAATTAGAGAATGAATGTCAGGGTAAGCTAATCAGAGATAAGGTAGGGGGCGGGGCTTCTGTGACCTCGAGTAGAGATAAAGATAACATGACATGGTAAGAACCAGCATCCGTGTTAGATGGAGGTCAATTAAAGGTCATTGTTTGTTTCCAATGTGACCACGTGTTTATTACTTTTACAATGAAGACTCACAACCTCCAACCTTAAAGAGGTTCTTACTGTAATGGAAGCAGAGGTCGGAACATTTACTCACTGTAGCTGTTGATAGGATGAAACTGAGAAAAACATGCGTTTACGAATTGAAACGTCTTCACGTCCTTTAGCAGCAGCTGGAAGTGAAAACGTGACGAGAAGCTCAGAATCTTCACGTCGTCATTTCAGCCTGAGACGACTCAACAACCTCTGCTGCACAGGAGACTCACTGAAATACAGAGAACACACTTCAAACACACAGTCTCTCTCTCTGAAGGATTATGTTGTCGTTTGATTCTCAGCTCAGGGACACAATCACTCACACACACACACACACGCACACACACACACACACAGACACACACTCTCACTCTCTTTAATCTCTCCGAAACACAGCCTCCTTTCTCTCCCACAGTCAGAGCTGCTCACGTGCACACAGGGTAAATAGTCAGGAATGTAACACACACACACACACACACACACACACACTGGTCATTAAATCTCCTGGGAAAGTTTCAGCTGAAAACTCATCGTCTGTGTTCAACATCAGAGAAAGAAAAACAGACATTTTAAGTATGAATATTTCTTTAAAACGTGTACAAGCCTCCAGAAGGGGGGGGGGGGGGGTTGTAGATAATCATACATCCAACAATAACTTTAAACAAACTTGTGTTTTATTCCTCTTGTTATTTATCCACGACAAACAGACAGAATCAGCTCCCACGTTAATGTTTGTTTATCCATAAAGAAATGTAGTTGCCTGCGTTAGACACTAGAGGACGGCCTCAAAATATTACACAAAACTACAAACACAAAACAAAGATGGACGACCAACACAAGAAATTTGACTTGTGTTGTTGTAACTTGTGAGTCACCTGATCACATGGTCACATGGTCACATGGTATAGTGATGTTTCGATACCTGTATTGACACCTATGAGTCGTCTCCTGCAGCCGACATCCTGGTCTACATCAACGACAGCTGCGTGCTGGGCCGCTCTCACAAAGAGGTGGTGGAGATGCTGAAGTCGGTGCCGATGGGGCAGAGCGTGGACGTGGTGCTGAGGAGAGGATACCCGATGCTCTACAACCCTGACGGGTGTCCCAAGCAGAGCCTGGAGACGGTAGGAGTCCCTGGAGGGAAACAGGATCCATCTCAGCTGTTTCAATGTTATCACTCCTCTCACTAACCTTGTGTTCAACCTTCCACCTCCTCCAGCAGCCGCAGACCCTCAGCGAGCCCTCCAACCCCCCCACCCTGAGCAGAGGCCCAACACATCTCACCTACAGCTGCACGCTGGATTCCAACGGCAGCACGCCAGGTCGCTCTGCCATCCGCCTGACACTAGTGAAAGATTCAAGTTGGAAAAGCTGTAAACATGAGATGTGGATATTCAAGTTAACCACGTGATCAACCAGGGCTTATGGGAAATGGAGTTTGTTGAAGGCAGCTAAAACATAAATCTAACATTTTTCCTGATCTGAGCAGATAAGTTGAGCCTGTTTGTGTCTGTTCCGAGGTTCAGTCTGGATGTGAAACGGGGGGGGGGGGGGGGCGTCAGAATAATCCGATTCATGACATCACTATTGATGGGTTCAGTTATTAGTTATTGTTCAGCTCTGATCACCAGATCTGATCCATCAGTTTAATAACGTTTGTCTCCTTTACTCTCAAATCCAGCAATGGGTAAAACCCCGCCCTCCTATCCTGCTCAGCCAATGACAAATGGGCTGACAGGCCCGCCTACTCCCATTGCCTCTGATCCACCACTGGGTCCGCCGCCTCCAGACAGGACAGCAGCCAATCACAGTGACTCTGATGGCGGCTTGTCCAACGCTGGAACTCGAAGGTCAGTGTTAGCGTTAGCCGTGTTCACCACAACAGCCGAGGTTGATTAAGCACAAAATATGTAAGTAAAGATGGCGGACATAACATCTGGATCGCCCCCTGGTGGCTTGCTGCAGCATAGGTCACAAACCCTGCCTCCTCCATGTTAGTGGATGGGACATGGACCAAACAAAAAAATCAGAGTAGACGTTAATAATTTTTTCTCCAAGATGTTTTTTTGTCATTTATATACAGTTGTTGATCGTCTGTATATACAGTCGCTGGTCGTCTCTCTTAGTCTGTGATGTTTCCTGTCTCCTCCTTCCAGGTCTTCCCTGATTCGCTACAACAGCAGCACCCTCCCCACGCTCTCCTCCTCCTCCCTCCTCAACCATCAGAGCTCCAAGTCGTCAGAGAGTGACCTGTCCACGTCCACACTCCCCATCTCCTCCTCCACCCTCCCCACCATGTCCTCGTCCTCCAACACTCTTTCACAACTTCCCCTCTCTCAGCCTGAGACCGCCCTCCGGCAGAACTCCACCAGCCCCACCAGCACTAACAACCCCCCCTCCTCCTGCACACCACCGGGGGCTCCAGTGCGGCGTTCGCCAATGCCCCAGACCTCCATCGCCCTGACGCCACCCAGAGACATCCCACCCTGTGGCTTTAACGGGTGTCCGGCCAGTCACCAAGCGCCGCCCCCACCCTCCAGAGGAACCTCAGGGCTGGCGCTCCCTCTGGGGGCAGCGCCACCAACGTCGGCGTCCGGTGGGCAGCTTGTGCCGGTGGCCCTGGGACACACTGAAGGTGGGGGGCTGGGGTTCAGTGTGACAGCAGGGGGCCAAGGGGGTCAGCTGGCAGTAGTAAGACGTGTCTGGGACCGACGGCAGTGTCCCTCTCTGCAGACAGGAGACGCCATCGTGAAGATCAACGGAGCGGACGTACAGAGCTTCAGCTTCTCACAGGTAAAAGCTCATCACTCATCCAGCCAATAAGAATAACACAAGCAACCCTAGGTAATGTGAGTGAGCGAGTGGACGTGTGGATGAGGTTTCTAACACGTGACGGATGTGAAGCTGGAAGAACACAAACATCTCAGGATGAAGAAGAGGAGCCGGACACGTAGAAGACGAAGACGTCAACTTTGAAACACGAGGAGATTTCAGATCTTCTGGTGATGAGGGCCGACTCCGACGTGGATGAGCTGTGAACAACAACACTGATCTTTCCACAGCAGAGTTTATACTTCATGTCCTGTTGGGGTCTGTAACTGACAGAGAGCTCGAGGACACATCATGTCCACCTTTGGAAAATTACCGCTTTTTAAAGTGGAGTTGCCCTCTGCTGGTCATTACAGAGAATACGGGTTTCAGGCACTTCAACATTGGCTTCACTTTCACTTGGAGCCATTTTTATAATCATTCTTCAGCTCCCCCTGCAGGCTGTAGATGAAGAGCGGCGGATTACTGGGCTCCTCGCTCACACATCAGAATCATGGGAAATCGTCTGAGTCACATGACGCCATTAAAACAAGTGGAGTAATAACGTAAGTTCACTTCCTTCCTCAGGTGCAGAGAATCCTGCAGGAACACACCAAGCAGGGGGAGGTGGTGCTGCTGGTCTACAGAGGAGGTACGACTCACCCCCCCCCCCCCCCCCCGTCATGAGCGGTGTCACTGCAGCTTCTAACTAATTATTTATAACTTCCGCCTCCATAGGTCCCGCCTCCTCTCCAGTCGTCACCCCAAACCTCTACAAGCCCTTCCCCTCCCCTCATGGCCTCACCACCACCTCTTCAGCTGAATTGCCTTCACCGTCCGCGGGTGCCTTGGTGGGGGGGGTCCCCCCACTCAGCCAGGCTGGCTTGGTCCTCGAGAGTCCCCAGGAGGGCCACCTACCATCCCCAGGGACCCACCAAGGTAAATGCAGCTTTGTGCCTCCGAGCAAGGCAGGTGATTCATTCTCATGATCATCGAGTCAGTCTGACTCCTCTTTGTCTTCCAGGTGCTCCTCCTCCCCAGACGCCAAACGGACCCACAACCTCGGCCCTCATCCAGAGCACCAGCTTCCTGGACTCGGTTCCTGTGACACTGAACTTGGAGCCACGTGATTTGCCGGGAGTTCAGGAGAGCGCCGGCGGGCCTCCTCCAAACAGAGGGGGAGGAGCATTGGGAGCAATTGCCAAGGACGGGAGAGCGGGGGTAAAGACGATGGAGGTGGAGCTGAGGAGGGGCCCGAGCGAAGGCTTCGGATTTGTCATTGCCTCTCAGGAAGTGACCAATGGGGGTGAGTTGCGGAGAATCCTTCTGAAACCTCAGAACAGACACTGCAATGAACACTGCAGCCAGTGGGGGGCGCTGGCAGCGGCCTCTTAGTGTCGAGCTGCAGCAGCTGAGCTCCAGTTTGTTCATTATTTACTCAAGAGGAAGAAATGAGGTGAACGAAAGTTCAGCTGAGCAAACACACACACACACACATACACACACACACACACACACACACACACATACACACACACATGTCTCTCTATAGATGTGAGGACACTCATTGACCAGTAACCCTCACATTAACCATCACAACTAAGTGAATAACCCTCAAACTGTCCTTTCCACTTGTGAGGACCAGACAATGACGGTATTGAACCCAAATTGGTCCTGATAACTACAGATAGACGTGTGCACACACACACACACAAACACACACACACACGTGTTCGCTTCAGGCCCCTCCCACCACTATCTGCTATGTTCTAGCCACACCCCCTCTTCCAGCTGTCTCTCCCTGTCTTAACTCAGTCTCACTCGTCCACAATCAGCCTCATAGAGAGAGAGAGAGAGAGAGAGCGAGTGAAAGCAACAGAGAGAGAGAGAGAGAGAGAGCGAGTGAAAGCAACAGAGAGAGAGAGAGAGAGATAGAGAGAGAGAGAGATAGAGAGAGCGAGTGAGAACAACAGACAGAGAAAGAGAAGGTACAGCTGCTCTTTGTGTTTTCTGTCTGGACGTTCATCATGTTGGAGCGACTGCAGTCAGTTCTGAAAACTGTCAAGGACTCTAAACGTAAGTGTGTATGTGTGTGTGTGTGTGTGTGTGTGTGTGTGTATGTGTGTGTGTGTCTGTGTGTGTGCGAGACACAGAGAGACGACTGTCCAGGTGGAGAGTTGTTAGTGTGAGTTGTTAGTGTGTATAGCTATAAACTGTTTATAAAATGTTCATAGAGAAAGTGAAGCCATCGCAGAAGTGCTTGAAACCTGTATTGTGTGTACTGACCAGCAGGGGGCGACTCCACTGGTAGTTTCTATAGAAAGTGACTCTACCTCTCACTTTATAACGTCAGTAAGTTTTTGTCTCAGTCTCTAGTTTCAAGTCTTATCAAACAGCTGAGTTTCATTTATTGAATTATGATCATTTAGAGTCAAACAGACCATAGAGCACCGGATGTGTTGGGGGGTGGATACCACAGTGTGATTGACAGCTAGTACCGTCCAATCGGTGCAGGAAGCAGGTGTAGGTGGGCGTGAAGTGTCCTCAAGCTCTCAGTCAGGCTCCACCCACTGCTCCTCCAAATATGGTTAGGTCTGGTTTCGAGTGGCACCTCAATGTTAGGCCTTGTTACTTTAATGATCTAGTTACTGTTGAGGATCTAATGTTGTTGAATGCTAAGACAGTCAGTTGATTAATGAGCTGATCAGCTGATGAATTCAGATAATATGTAACTTGTCTCTAGAAGAGTTTCTACTTAGTCCACAGAAACACCTGGAGAGTTCCATGTCCAGGTTCATATGAGCTCTGAATTTATTTCCTTCCCTTCTTCTCTGCTCTCATGTTTCTTCCTCCTATCTTTCCTCCTCCTCGTCCTCCTCCTCGTCCTCCTCCTCCTCCTCTTCCTCCTCCTCAGTCGTTATCAGCTCTCAGGAATGTCTGACATATTTTCACCTTATTGAACCTGACTGCAGTTATGTGTGTTTGTGTGTGTGTGTGTGTGTATGTGTGTCTGTGTGTGTGTGTGTGTGTGTGTGTGTGTGTGTGTGTGTGTGTGGTGTGTGTGTGTGTGTGTGTGTGTGCATGTGCTTGCGAGTGTGTGTCTGTGCATGCGTGCAGCTTGTGGATTTACATTTCAGCTGCTGAGGATTAAAGGAGTATTTCAGAAGTTATCTTCTATTATTCATAAACATGTGTTTGATATCGTGGATCTATAATAATTAAATATTTGTTTTTGATCATGATGAAGATTAGTATTTGGTCATGTGTCACGTGCTCTGGTCTCATTCCATTGTGTGAGTCAGTTGTTCGATGTGTTCGTGCTTTGAAGAGAACATCTGGTTTCATCACAAACACTGAAGCAGCTGCTCACTGCAGTTTCTTAGCAAACAGAGGGAAGTGGTGCATCATGGGGACTATTTTCAGCCGTGGATTAATCCACATTTGCTGCTCTGCTTAACGAAGTTAAATCTGTGGCTCAGATGAATAAGAAATATCGTCACAGTTCAGCAGGAGACGTTCGGCTGAGGCTTCACACGATAAGAAATTAAAACAGTCTGAAGGACAAACAGCTGCAGAACTTTCACTGATGAATAATCACTGAGTAAACATCTGATGTTTGGAATCAGTGCTTTTCTCTGTTTCTACTCACTGCCACAGGCGAAGCTTTAAATTATGAATCTGTCCACAATGAGTTCTGTGAATTATCCTTCGGTTTAATATTCATTACAGTTATTTTTCACTGTGTGAGTCAGAGGACGACACAGAGTCTGAAAGGCGCAGCAGGGAAAACTGAAACTACCTCGACGCACTCAAAGCAGCTTTTACTTCAACACACAAACCTGAAGTTCAGAAGAAACATTTTAAATGAAGACATTCGACACAGAGGCCTGAGGGGCCCCGGGGCCCTGGTGGTCCTGGGGCCCTGGTGGTCCTGATATGACTGTGGATTATTCTTGATTGGACGTCACAGATTGACTTCAACCATCTCAAACAAAGACGTGTTCAGTTCTCGTTCTCATCAGGAGGAGAACACGGAGTCAGACACTCTTCACCAGGAGAAACTCTTTGTAGCAGGAGGAGAAAGAGCTCAGCCGAGTCTGGACCTTTTCTCTCTGGTGTAAAAACTGTTTTATTTGCTCCGATTGCTTTTTGTGTGTTTGACCTAAAACTAATATTGACACATGACAGATGATCTGCAGCGTCTCCTCATGTTACTGGTCCCAAAGGTCAGGAACCAGTACCCAGCAGAACCTGGTACTTTGCTCTCTGTAGGTGTAACTCTGATCTTCTCTCCAACTGCTATGTGTGTGTCTGTGTGTGTCTGTGTGTGTGTGTATGTGTGTGTGTGTACTTGTCTTTCTGTAGTTCTGAGGGCCGTTTTAAATACCATAACTGTGAGGTCATTTTGACCGATCCTCACATATTCAAATGGTGTTTGATAGTGAACACTAGGCTTTAGTGTTAGAATCAGCTCTTCACTTATCTTACACACTCAGCCTCCCTTCAGTGTGTGTGTGTGTGTGTGTGTGTGTGTGTGTGTGTGTGTGTGTGTGTGTGTGTGTGTGTGTGTGTGTGTGTGTGTGTGTGTGTGTGTGTGTGTGTGTGTGTGTGTGTGTGTGTGTGTGTGTGTGTGTGCTTGTGTGTTGTAAGAACCAGCGCTCCCACTGTTTTTGTTTCTGAGTTCAACATGTTCCAAACTGAATCTCTTAAATCAGGAGGTTGTTTTTTAACAACTACAGGAAGTTCAATGCAGGTCACATGACATCAGTGACACAAAGGTCGAGGCTTCGGTGCAATTCAAGCGTGTAACAGAACTTTTACATGTGTGATGTAACGTGACACTGGCCTGGGGTCTCCTCACGTCAACACGTCAACAAACATCAGCATCTCGTCTCTGTACCAAACGTTACCATGTTTACAAGACGTCTGACCATGTGCCCCCCCCCCCCCTGCAGCCCCCAACCTGATGTCTCACCGCTTCGTGACGGTGCGTCGTGGCAGCCCGGCGGCACGCAGCGGTCAGATTCAGCCCGGAGATCAGCTGGAGGCGGTGGAGACTCGACCGGTCGCTGGTCTGCAACATCGAGACCTCGCCCAGATCCTGAGGAGAGCGGGAAACACGCTGAGACTGAGCATCACGCCACGACACCGTGTGTGACACACACACACACACACACACACACACACACACAGACACACACACACACACACACACACACACAACACACTCACACATTAGTCAAACTGTTACTGCACATGTGATCACACTTGACCGTCATTGCACCAAAACAGTCACACTACACTGGCAGCAGGTGTAACTCCCCCTCCTCTCCTCCTCCTCTCCTCCTCCTCTCTTCCTCTCCTCCTCCTCTCCTCCTCCTCTCCTCCTCCTCTCTTCCTCTCCTCCTCCTCTCCTCCTCCTCAGACTCGTCCCCTCCGTCAGAGGGAGCAAACTTGGACATTGACGGACGACATATAAAAGGATCCAGAGGGAGGTCAAAGGTCAGTCTCACAGTACAAGCGTAGTCGTATGCAGTACTTGTAGTACTCACAGTATCAGTAGTCGTAGTATCAGTACTTGTCAGCTCTGTCTCTGTCCCTCAGGATGCGTCTCAGTTCTACAGCGTGGATCTGGAACGAGGTCCAACAGGATTCGGTTTCTCTCTGAGGGGGGGCAGTGAGTACAACATGGGACTGTATGTACTGGGACTGATGGAGGGGGGGCCGGCCCAGCGCAGCAACAAGATACAGGTAAATAAAGATGGTCAGTAACTGTATGTATAGAGGATCAGTGAGTGTATGTATAGAGGATCAGTGTATACATTCTGCTGGCAGGTGTCAGATCAGCTGGTGGAGATAAACGGGGACAGTACCTCAGGTATGACTCACAGTCAGGCCGTGGAGCAGATCCGACGAGGAGGACATCGGATCCATCTCATCCTGAAGAAAGGAAACGGATACGTTCCTGATTACGGTGAGACGTTTATGAGACGTCAGAGGAATCAGGAGTTTGTGTTTGACTCAGACTTTACTTTATGTTTCTACTTTCTCGTTTTCTTCTTCCTGTCCTCCTCTTCCTCCTCCTCCGCCTCTTCATCTTTCTTCTCTTCTTCTTTTTTCTCCTCCTCCTCCTCCTCCTCCTCAGTGGAGCTGTCCAGTCTCTCTCTCTGTATGACGAACTCTAAACAGGGTGAACCCTGCTTCTACGTGATTGGACGCACTGAAAACTCGCGGTTGGTAACGGACTGTTCTCTTTACTTTCACTTCGTCTTACTCTCATCCCTTCATCTTCATCTTCACCTTCCTCATCTTGTGATCAGCAGATTTTACCTGATGGAACTCGTCATTTCCTCATTTATAACATTGTTGAATGTGTTTAGAACATTAGCTCATGAGTCACTTGTTACTATATCATGTTCATATTACATCATAACATTATTATTCAGTTAACATTCATATTATAAATTCATATGTTAGTAAATAATGCATAATATGTTATTATATATCAACGTTTATTGTGTAGTTACATGTTATTAACAGGGAATTCACAAGTTTTGCGTTGTGTAGTGATATTATAATCATGTGGAAGATAAAAAAAAATTTATGAAGAAATTGTTAAATTTCAGTTACTGGTGTGATATTGATTATATGTTAGTTTACAATGTGGTTTGAATTTAGGTTCTTAAATAATAATTTGTTATTAACACGTTAATGATGTTGACTAACAGGTTAGTATCAGTAGTTATTTATGTCTGGAATCAAACCTCGTTCATTAACATTAACATGTTTCCATCAGCAGAACACACACATTTACTGAGGGTCCTTGAATGCACCGTCGCACTGAGCTGGACTCTGTAGCTTCTCTCACAGCGCCGCCTGGTGGACGTCAAAGGAACTGCAGTTAATTTCTGTCTCTTTCTGTTTGTCAGGCCCTGATGAAGGAGCCCTCTCCCCCTCCTCCTTCTCCTCACCCACAGAGGAGCTGGATGTAGACACAATAAACATGACAACCGCCTCCCTCAGCCAGCAGAGGGGAGGAGCAGGTGTTACAGGAGGAGGAGACGGAGGAGGAGAGAGGAGGAGGAAGAGGAGCGAGGGAGAAACCAAACGTAGAACAAGAGGAGGAGGAGGAGGAGGGTTAGGGCCTCCTGATCTGGACCTGGACCTGGTTGAAGAGGAGGCACGGGTGGAGGAGAGGAATAAGAAAGAGGAGGAAGAGGAAAGAGAGGAGAGGAGGAGAAAGAGGGAGGAAGTAGAGGAGAGGAGGAGAAAGAAGGAGAGAGAGGAAGAGATGAGGAGAAGAAAGGAGGATGAGATGAGAAGAAGGACGGAGGAAGAGGAGGGGAGGAGGAGGAGAAAGAGGGAGGAAGAGGAGGAGATTAGGAGATTGAGGGAGGAAGAGATGAAGAGGAAGAGGGAGGTAGAGGAGGAGATGATTAGAAGGAGAAAAAGTCAGACTGTCAGGCAGAAGAAGCGAGACGACCAGAGGGAGCAGGGGAGGAGGAGCCGGAGTTTACCCAGGGGGGGGGGGGCTCAATCCTTGACCTCGTGGCCGCCAGAGGGAGGGGTGGAGGTGACGAGGTCTGGAGAAGGAGCGAGGGAGAGGAAGAGGAGGGAGAGAGAGGAGGAGCAGAAGGACAGGGAGGAGAAAGATGACAGCATCAGCCGCCATGCAAAGCATTCTGGGAGTTCAGGTGCAGCTCAACGAGCGTCGTTTTCCTTTCTCATGCCGATGGACGACAACGAGTTCCAGCGTCGGTCTGACAGCGAATCAGAAGGCAGCTTCTCAGAGTTCAGCCAATCAGCAGCCAGCATCGCCACGGCGGGACGGAGGGAGCATTCTGTTTGGACGAGAGACGAGTTGTCGTGGCAACAGGGGGACACCCCGGGCCCCTGGCTGAAGCCCAGCCCCAAACAACTGACACAGGTTCTGACTGGCAGTCGGCTCCGGAGGCGGGAACTAGTGCACGGGCTGTCTCTCTGATTGGCCAGCAGAGAAGACAAGCTCTTTTCTTCTCTTTTTTTATCGGCTACTTATAAGGGCTTTCTTTGATTGGCATGCTGAGAGAAACCCCACCTCTTCCTGCGTCCTATTGGACGATAACAGACAACTCTGAATCTGATTGGAAGATGAGACCAGGCCGTCTTTCCAGTTGGCTCTGTGGGTTTTGAGGCGTCCGATTGGCCAGTGACATGACGGCTGCATACAGAGCCGCCAGATTTACTTTACCCATCATCCCTCAGGGCGTCCTGAGACCTGCTGTCAGCTGTCTGTGGGATTCCCTCAGACCTTCTGGCATCATGGTCACTGAGGTGGAAACACCGAGTCTCTGATCACAGACGTTCAAATAAGAAAAAATCTGATTAATAGAAAAACTCCAAATTTATTCAAAGAAGTTCGACAGATTTTGACTTTTTTAGTCGAGACGCTTCAGGTAAAAACACGTCAGAGACAAATATTAATGTTGGTGATGATCTGGAGACGTTTGATGTTGAATCAGTTTAAATTGACCTGAAGAGTTGAACGTGACAGAAACAGACGTGATGACATCACAGACCAGCTGCTGCTCGCCGCTCTGACCTGAGGACACGCAGCTGGTTTCATCATCGACCAATCACCTCAAAGATCCCAACATCATCACCCTCCACACGTCCCCACCTCTCAAGACTGACCACGCCCCAAGAGGCGAAGAAGCTTAGACTCCGCCCATTCTCTCACCTGCACACAGCCGACCAATCACAGTCATCTTCTGTGGTGTTCAATGTTTATCACCGTCCTGGTTCTCATGAGGATCAGTGAGATGCCAAAAGAGACAGTCTGAGCTGAGCAGGCTCCTGGTGCACTCATCTTCATCATCGTCTTCATCCTCATCCTCATCTTCGTCAGTCTAACTTTTAAATCGTATGCAAACACCTGAACCTGTGGGTCTCGTTGTCTTGGAGACCAAACAGCTGATCTGAGCATGTGAAAATAACTGGAATGATTTTTTTATTTTTATAAAGTTCAACATGTAAAGACTCAATATTATTATTATTATTATTATTATTATTAGAGATGAAATAGAACAGAGTTGCTCTGATTTGCCTGCTTGCTTGTAAAATAGAAGAAACCTTTATTGTAATGATGTAACAGAGCCATACACACACACACACACACACACAGACACCCACAGACACACACAGATGTCAGGTCCAGCTGCGGTCCTGTTGGCTTTTAATAAACATAACATCGCCATGGCAACACGGACATCAGGATGGGGGACCTGTTTCTCCGGCAACAGCCACGGTGGAGGAGGAGACAACATGGCCGACGACCTGCAGCTCTGGATCATAACAAGTGCCTCATTTGGTTTCATCATATAAAGTGTCTCCCCCCCCCCCCCCCCCCCCCCGTGTCCTCACTGGTTTTATATCTGAGACGATTCGTCTTCGTCTTGTCTTGTGGACGCGTCCTCGTCTCTGCTTCATTATTCTCATCATTATATTTACTCCTCATTTTCTCAACTGATTCACGTTTGAGATTAAATCTTCATTTTTTTTTATCTCTCTGTGCTGCAGCTGATGAATCTGTTCATCTTCAGCAGATGGATCAATAATAATCAATAAATACAAATCTCTCATTAGTTTTAGTGTTTTGTATGAGAGACACATGACGTCACAGTCACATCCTGTTGACTCGTCTTTAATCTGGGGAAAAATTCTGTTTCCAACGATTTTTGTTTCGGACGAAAAAACCTCATTGATCAGTTTCTTCTCTGTTTCTGTTTTCAGATTAAAACACACATTGTTCTCTTCGTTCAGCAGGCTTTTATTCTGAAGGTTTTATCCTGTATCATTCATAAGTTGTGTCGTCTTCTTTGTAAAGCTTGGTTCTTTTTTGTGTTAACATCTTGACTTTGTGTTCTCGCCAGTTCGTGATTTTCTCGCTGAAGCCCAATGAATCCTGGGATATGTAGTCCTGAGCAGGATTCTGTGGATTCTGAATGAGACGCAGCTTCTGTCGGATTTATAGAAACATTTGATTCAGAAAAACACAAAGAAGATGATTTTCATTCTGATTCATGAAGAGATAAAAACATAGAATCTTGTTTGATCAGATTTAATTTGTCTCTTTAACGTCTCGTTCTCATATCTGAACGTTAAATGATCGATGTCAAACTGAGAAGTTTCATGTTTCAATTTTCACTTTGAATACAAAGTTGTTCACTTCCTGTTGAACTTCCTGTTGAACTTCCTGTTCACGATGACGCTTCATTAACACAGATGCATGAACCTGTTCCAATGGTAACTGGAGTCATGTGACAGACTCTGGTTGTGTTGTTATGTATAATGTTCATTTTCTAAATAATTATCTTTGATCAATGCGTCTTTTTATTAATCACACACACACACATGTCTTCTTCCTCTGCTACTGGTGTCCCCTGTCTGTCCTAACCTGTCTGTCTTCACTTGTCTTTCCTCACCTGTCTGTCTTCACTTGTCTGTCCTCACCTGTCTGTCTTCACTTGTCTGTCTTCACCTGTCTGTCTTCACCTGCCTGTCCTCACCTGTCTGTCTTCACTTGTCTGTCCTCACCTGTCTGTCTTCACTTGTCTGTCCTCACCTGTCTGTCTTCACTTGTCTGTCTTCACCTGTCTGTCCTCACCTGTCTGTCTTCACTTGTCTGTCCTCACCTGTCTGTCTTCACCTGTCTGTCTTCACTTGTCTTTCCTCACCTGTCTGTCGTCACTTGTCTTTCCTCACCTGCCTGTCCTCACCTGTCTGTCTTCACTTGTCTGTCCTCACCTGTCTGTCTTCACTTGTCTGTCCTCACCTGTCTGTCTTCACTTGTCTGTCTTCACCTGTCTGTCCTCACCTGTCTGTCTTCACTTGGCTGTCCTCACCTGTCTGTCTTCACCTGTCTGTCTTCACTTGTCTTTCCTCACCTGTCTGTCGTCACTTGTCTTTCCTCACCTGTCTGTCTTCACTTGTCTTTCCTCACTTGTCTGTCTTCACCTGCCTGTCTTCACCTGTCTGTCTTCACCTGTCTGTCCTCACCTGTCTGTCCTCACTTGTCTGTCTTCACTTGTCTGTCTTCACCTGCCTGTCTTCACCTGTCTGTCTTCACCTGTCTGTCCTCACCTGTCTGTCCTCACCTGTCTGTCTTCACCTGTCTGTCTTCACCTGTCTGTCTCTGAGCTTGTGTGTCATGAAACGATGTGATCAGATTAAATCAGAGGGAAATGTTCACGCACGTTTACTTTCAATTTTTTTAATTTATGTAATTTTTACAATATAAAGACAGAAGCTTTGAATTAAGTTCACTGGGTTTTCTGCATCAGCTGCACTGCATATTATTATATATTTATTTTATTATTATATATTTAAATATTATATAAAATATTTCTAGGTGACTTTTCAATCAGTGCTGATTATAAATCAGATTTAATTTACCTCTGTCAGAACTGAAACAACAGATCAGTCCAATCAATCAGATCAATCAACTTATTCAAAGTACAGATTATTTGTAATGACAATCCTTAATAACTTTACATATTATAACTTATAGGGAATAAAACAACCGAAATGACTTTTTACAGTAAATAAAATAACTTTATTGAAACAAAGTGAAGGTGCAGGAACAAACAAGTTCATAAGTTTTTGTTTTTATCACTGAGTCGATACACACATCAGACTGTAATGACAACAATCAGTCAGCAGGGGTCGTCTTCACCTACGATCTGTAAAAGCTGATGTGTCTTTTTACACACTCACCTGGTTCGTGTTCAGGATGTGACGTTTCTTGATATTCATGTAAACACAACAGGTCTGATCCTCTGATCACGTGACTGAAGGCGTGAACCAGAGCTGGAGATGACACCATGGTAGCTGTGGTGATGATGGTGATGGTGATGATGACGATGACGATGATGGTGATGATGATGATGGTGATGGTGATGATGATGATGATGATGATGGTGATGATGATGATGATGATGATGGTGATGGTGATGGTGATGATGATGGTGATGGTGATGATGACGATGATGGTGATGGTGATGGTGATGATGATGATGATGATGATGGTGATGATGATGATGATGATGGTGATGGTGATGATGATGATGATGATGATGGTGATGATGATGATGATGATGGTGACGATGATGATGATGGTGATGGTGATGATGATGATGGTGATGGTGATGGTGATGATGATGATGGTGATGATGATGAAAATGATGATGATGATGATGATGATGATGGTGACGATGATGATGATGATGATGATGATGGTGATGATGATGATGATGATGATGATGGTGATGATGATGATGGTGATGATGATGATGATGAGACCCTGTAGACCCCTCAGGACTTAATCATTACAGCAGCTCAGACTCTGAGATTAGATGAACCAGATCACTGACTGTGTCCTCAGGCCCGAGAGGTCAGGGGACTGTTAATATTTTTTGTATAACTATCACAGAGGGACATGCGTCTTTTTCCATCTCTGGCTTGTCCTCGTTCCTAAATGGACGGGTTGAGGGACATTAAGACGTCTGTGTCCAGGGGCCCGTTGCCTCAGATCCATATTTGTGCTTCGCTGTTTGTGGTGTGGACCAGAATGAGTTCAAGCTGAGGTGTCAGTTGAAAATGTTTGCACTAAACCAACCGTTTACTCTGTGCGTGTGTGTGTGTGTGTGTGTGTGTATGTGTGTGTGTGTGTGTTTGTGTGTGTGTGTGGTCAGCTCTAACGACTGAGCGGATGCCCTTGTGTGTATGTTCGGTTCATGTGTGTGTTGTGGTTGTTAATCTCATGGCACACAGAGAGAGAGAGAGAGAGAGGGTGGTAGAGCGAGGGAGACAGGCTCTGGCCACTAACCGTCTCCTGTTCATCTCCCTTTTCCTTTCTTGTCTTTTTTCTCTGGGTCCGGAAAACCAAAGACCTCCTGCATTGCACAACATCGGCCTCCAGCAGGCGCCTGCAGGGCCCTGAGGTGGGGGGGGTGTTTTCATAGTGATTCCAGACTGAGGCGGCTGACGCTGCTCTGTCACTGTCATCTAAAGCCAGAAAGTCCCTCAGTAGAGTTCATACCTCTAAAGGCCCGACAGTTACCTTATGAAACCACATTTAATTTCACTCCATCAGTCAAATCAATCAATAACATGTAATTTGTGTAGCTCATATAACCACAGTTTGTCTCTTAGATCTTAACAAGGGGCCACATCCTCTGTTCTTCAGCAACCGAGAGGAAAACAACACACAGACCTCAAAGCCACATGTGAGGGACGCGTCTCCCAGGACAGACAGATGACACTTCCGTTTGGTCCATGTCTCTTCTGCCTACATGGTGGAGGCAGGGTGTATGACCTATACTGCAGCCAGCTACCCAGAGGCTTCAAGATGCTTTCACTTAAACATGTCTCAAAACTTCTGTCCAGTTTTAAAGAAGCACGAGATACTTTTTCTTTCATGAGAAACATTTTATTTAAAGATGTAAAATATGAAGAGACTTGAAAGGAAGTGAGATTCTGATCTGTTATCAGGATGTTTGTGTTCTAATCGTCTCTGAGATGAAGAACACTTTATTAAAACATTAGCTCAGGTTCAGCAGCTGTGAGAGGGATGATTGACACGAGGTGTCCGCAGGGGGAGGGACCAGCCTGGACAACTCAGGCTCTGATTGGCCACCTCTCCTCTTGTTCTTATTGGTCACTCTGCGGTTCCTGGTTTGGATTCTGTCTTTTTTCATCGTCAGAGGCCTGTTGATCTGAAACACACAGGAGGAGTCAGTCTGAAGTACTGTGTGTACTCTGTACTACAGTCTGTAGGACCTGATGTACTCTGTACTACAGTCTGTAGGACCTGATGTACTCTGTAGTGCATTCTTAATACAGTGTGTAAAATCTTCTGCAGTTTGTGGTACAGTGTTTAGTTTGTGGAACAGTGTGTAGTACCTGATGCAGTTTGTGGTACAGTGTGTACTACCTGTTTTAGTTTGTAGTACAGTGTACCTGCTGCAATTTGTGGTACAGTGTGTAGTTTGTGCTCCAGTGTGTGGTACCTGCTGCAGTTTGTGGAACAGTGTGTAGTACCTGGTACAGTTTGTAGAACAGTGTGTGGTTACTGCTGCAGTTTGTGGTAGAGTTTGTAGTTTGTAGTACAGTATGTGGTACCTGCTGCAGTTTGTGGTACAGTGTGTAGTTTGTGGTACAGTGTGTGGTACCTGGTGCAGTTTGTGGTACAGAGTGTAGTTTTTGGTACAATGTGTGGTACCTGCTGTAGTTTGTAGTACAGTGTGTAGTTTCTGGTACAGTGTGTGGTACCTGCTGCAGTTTGTGGTACAGTGTGTGGTACCTGATGCAGTCTGTGGTACAGTGTGTAGTTTGTAGTACAGTGTGAAGTACCTGGTGCAGTTTGAAGTACAGTCCACAGGCGTTACACACTGGTTGTCCTGCAGAGTTTCTCCTCCACAGTGTCGTAGTTTCTGTGTCACAGTTCACACACTGACTTTCTCTTTGCTGAGTCACCGACTGAAAACACAAAAACTCATTTTTTCAAACATCACAATCACATCTCTGAATTCTGTTAGCCTAGCTTAGCACAAAGACTGGAACCAGTGTAACTGTGTGTGTGCGTGTGCATGTATGTGTGTGTATGTGTGTGTGTGTGTAGTACACTTCTTCTCTTGGGTCTCAGCAGGGGTCTGTTGCTGACTTCCTGTTGGACGCTGCAGGTGTTACACAGGTGACGACCAGTGGCGTCTCTTCTCCACAGGGGGGCACTGTTGGTCTCACAGCTCACACACTCACGCTGTTCTAAACGCACACACACACCCACACACATTAGTCATTCTCCCAAACAACAGACAGGTGGCGCTCAGGTGGCTCTCTCACCTGGCTGCGGCCATGACAGACTGACAGGTGACACCCAATCAGCAGAGGGGGAGGAGTAACTGCTCCATCCAGGTGTTGAGGAGAGGTAGGGTGGGGGCCTGGTCAGAGGATTGTGACCATATGAGGATTGGAAAAGTGGGGGCGGGACATAAGCAGAGCTCAGTGATTGACAGCCCAAATCGTCCAACCAGAGACAAGAACTGGCATCGTGGGTCATGATTGGTGATAGGAGGAGGACGTATGAAGGGGCGGGGCTAACCTACAATGAAAAAACTGATTATTTGAAAGTATTTTATATACAGTCACTGATCATCTTTATATACAGTCACTGATTATATCTATACACAGTCTATAGGTTAATAGATTAGAGGTGAATAATCTGATTCAGTCAGAACTTTGTTCAATCTCAAAGTTTCTCTACTTCATTCATAAAATAAAAACCTGTTGTTAAACCTCTTTAGGAAGTTTGAAACAAAAGTCAGAAAAACATTTTACAAACCTGATGATGATGGTGATAGAGGATGAGGAGCTGCTCAGAGTCACAGCCACTGTTGGTTTAAGAATGAGGAGGAGTAGGAGGAGGAAGAGGAGGAGGAGGAGGAGGAGGAGGAGGAAAGGGAGGAAGTGTGGGAGGAGACAGACTCTGGATCCACCTCAGATTTTATCAACTGGAACGATAAAAAGCTTCTCCTGTAAAGAAACCATTGCATTGCATCATGATCTGCATCTCCTGTCTGTGTGTGTGTGTGTGTGTGTGTGTGTGTGTGTGCGAGTCAAACAAACACAAATGTTTGTGCATGTGTGAAAGCAGCTTTATAGACCACACAGAGCTGAGATGTGTGACATCTTTTGAAACACACGTTTCCTGTAAAGACAGAACACATGTTTAACTGTCACAGGATCAACGTCACCTGTTGGTCGATGAGCTGCAGTTTTAAAGCCTCAGTTTGTTGTTCAGCACCATCTTGGTTTCTGAAACCAGGAGTACCCATTGGACGGTAGTAGATGTCAATCACACTGTGGTACCCCCCTCCCCCCAATACATCCAGTGCTTTATGGTCTATTTGACTCTAAATGATCATAATTCACTGAATGAACATCAGCTGTTTGAAAGAGACTTGAAACTAGAGACTGAGACAGAAACTCCTGAATGTTTACTGACGTGATAAAGAAGAAGAGTCACTTTCTATAGAAACTACCAGTGGAGTTGCCCCCTGCTGGTCAGTACACAGAAGACAGGTTTGAGTCCCCTCCACATGAGCTTGACTTTCCACACCCTGAGTCTACGTTCATTCAGTTTGAAGGATTCACACACGTCAGACGGTTCTTCACACGTTGAGGCGGAGACAATATTCAAGACACAAAACTGACAAACAGGAAGAAACCTTCTACGTTTCATCTATTGGTTAGCAAACTTTATTTACAGTTGTGAATCAGAACAGAGAGAAGTAAAGACGACACCTGTGAAACTGGCAACAAATAAATATAATCATCAGGCGAATAAAATATGATCAACTGACCATGTTTGTTAGTTCAGAGGCAGGTGGCATGTCCCTGCAGCAATGCGGGGTCTACCACGCTGTTCTGCAGGGGCAAGTCCACTGAGAAGTCGGTAGGCGGGGCCTGTAGGCGCTGGCGGGGGGGTCGGCCCCCCCTCTGAGGGATGGGCAGCTCTGAGTGGTGAGCAGGAAGAGGGGAGGAGAAGAAGTATGGATGGAGGAGAGCCTGCAGAGAGGATGAGACTGGATCAATACAACGATTCATCAGGAAAGAAGCAAAGTGAGGGAAGTTCATCTGCCCTCTAGTGGACAAATGTTTAATGTTTGTTGTTGTTCTACACTGACTCACTACAAGTACGGCTGCAACCTGCAGTCGATTGGTCGATTATTTGATCGAATTTCATATTAGTTTGATAATCAACCATCTGTTTTATTTATTTCTGAGATATCAGTCACTCTATTCTTCATACAAGAGATGTGTAAAGAAAAGAGATGGAGAAAAAGAGGTGGAGAGAGCCTGGCGTTTAGTTTCCAGGAAAGATCTACATTTCCCATGATGCAGTTCAACAGTGGACCTTCATTAATGTTCATATCAGACCACTAGGGTTCAATTCACAGAAACAGAACGTAAAGGGGACCTCTGTTGGAACCCTGAGGAACTCCACCCTCTAAGTTGCCCCCCCACACCTGGAGGCTCAAGCTCTGGTTCCTACCTGTCTGGCCGAGATGCGCTGTTTGGACGGATACACCAGGAACTTGTAGAGCAGGTCGATGGCCTGAGGGGACGTGTCAGGGACAATCTCCTCCAATGGGATCGCTGGATTCTCCTTGAAGGTGATTTTATTATAATCTGGTAACTCAACGATTTCCTGTAGAGACACAAAGAGCAGGAAGGTCTCACTCCGAGATTCTGTCTTATCGCTCACTCACACTGTATCCAACATTAGAAACAAAGGCAAAGGGACAGGTTCTGTCTTACGGGCCAGCTGTCCTGCGTGGGCGTCCCCAGCACTCTGAGGACGCAGCACAGCTGTTCGATGTCGTTCTCTCCAGGAAACAGAGGAGACAAGTTCAGCAGCTCCCCGAAAACACACCCGACCGCCCTGAAACACACGTTACACACATTCACACACCTGGGACCCGACCTTCTCAGCTGTGTCTTCGCTCAGACGTGTTCACAACAACACAGACGGGGGGGGGGGGGGGGGCGCAGGCGGAGGCAGGACGTACCGTATTAGATCACCTGAGTTTGTTTACATCACATCGACACCGGTGTCGGATCTTATCACCACGAACTCTCTTGACCTCTTAATCTGTGTTTTCTATGTGTGTTCATCTTGACATATGTCTTTTTATAAAATGTTTTGTTTTTTCTGTTGCATGTTAGAAGCGTCATCGACCCCCCCCCCCCCCACCTCGGATCTCCTCTGGACTGTCTGCAGACTTGATACCAGGAGGCCAAAAGGAGCTCAGATGAGAAGGAGCTCAGCTTCAGACTCACGCACAACACGTTGAAGAACGAGCAGAAGTTACGTGTCACAATGAGTTTCTCACCAAAGATCGACTCCCTCGTCGTACTTTCTGGCTCCATACAGCAGCTCAGGAGCTCTGTACCACCTGAACACACACACACACAAACACACACACAGCTTTATTCAGTGTTTTTTCACATCTTTTTGTATTTAATCAGCAGCACTGTTTGCTTTGGAGGAAGAGGGGGAGGGGGAGGGGGAGGTGGAGGAGGAGGAGGAGGAGGAGGAGGAGGAGGAGGAGACATCTGAAGGGAATTCAGCTCCAGATAAAAACCTCCTGGATCTTAACCAGGAGAATCTGACTGCAATGGAGACTACAACTCCCATCATCCCTCACTGCTTTGACGCCTCACTTGAAGTCAGAGAGCGCTACCTGGTGGCCACCTGGTGGCTGTACAGTCTTTCTGCCTCCTCACTGAAGAGTCGGGCGAGACCAAAGTCTGCGATCTTCAGGTGACCTGACGAGCTGATGAGGAGGTTCGCTGGCTTCAGGTCCTACACACAGACACACACACAGACACACACACAGACAGACACACACACACAGAGACACAATCACAAAGATAATCAATACAGACTGAAGTGATACTTGTCTGAGAGAAACCTGCAGGAGCCAGTTCTCACCCGGTGCATGATGTTGTTGTGATGCAGGAAGACGACGCCCTTCAGCAGCATCATCATGTAACCTTTGACCTGCGCCGGGGTCAGAGGTCTCAGGGAGTTCCTGATGACCTCAGACAGGTCAGAGAGCATGAAGTCAAACACCAGGACGAAGCCGGTACCGTGAGGGAAGACGTCCTTCAGCTTCACCACCTGATGAAGAGGAAGAACCGTGACCGTACAGTTAACCTCTGACCTCTGACCTGACCCTCCTCTGGTACTCACATGTTGGTTGTCCTCAATCTCCTGAAGAGCCTTGATCTCCCTCAGAGCCTGGTTCGGGATCCCGTCCTCCAGCCTCCTCAGAGCCACTTTCTTCAGAGCCACCGTCTCTCCTGTCTGACACACACACACCCACACCCACACACACACACACACACACACACACACACACACACACACACACACACACACACACACACACTCACACACACACACACACACACACACACACACACACACACACTTTTCTGGACATTTTCCTTCTGTATTCTCACATGAACTCATTTTCCGGAGTTTTTATTTGGGGCTGAACAAATTATCCAGAGCAGCTGACTTTGTCTCCTCCTCCTCTTCACAGCTGATCTCAGGTCTGTTTCACACACTAACTTCTGTAAACCTGAATCACAGATGCCTCATCAGCGTCTGTGTTTCTGTGCTTGATTTTAAATGAAGGTTATTCTATTTTCTAACCTGCTGACGACTTTCTCGATCAAACCACTCCATCCCAGTACAGTTCTGTGGAATCCCAGTTACCTCGACGTGTTTGGCCTTGAACACGATGCCATGGGCTCCTTCTCCGACCCGACCCAGGAGGATGTACTGCTCCATGTCCTGGTCTCTGCTCCTCGGACCCGGGGACCTTCAGTGAGACTCTGCTGGAGTCACCAGAGGAAGCTCAGTGATCCTCAGACCTGATGACGTCATGGTGTGTTCCCACAGTGTGTGTTTGTGTGTCTGTGTGAGTCTCTGCTGTAGTTTCCTATTAGAGATGAAACAGAAAAACAGATCAACATGAACTCGGTTCACAAACATGTCCATTTATTTATTCTTCTGCTCCAGACTCGTGACACAAACATCTACTGAGCTTTGACACAGACAGTTGAATCAGAACCGAGCTCAGTTCTGATTCGGCTCAAACATCAAAGACACCGAACCAACGAGTCAAAGACGAATCAGCTTCAAAGAAGAAGAGAGCTCGCGTTGCCCTGGTAACCGACTGGCGAGGCTAAGCTAACGAAGAAAAAACTTTAAACTCGCGCAGCGCCACGTGGAGGAAACCGGAAGTGACCACTGAGAATAAAACCCTATAAGAACTCACACTCGCTCCTCCTCAGGACGATTTATTTAAAATATGTTTTATGTCAAAGCAGCTAACGTTAGCTACTGAGCAGCTAGCAGTCCGCCATGTTTGTTTACAGTGACGTCTTCCGAACACCAGCTACAGATCCGGGGCAGATAGAACAGACTCACATGTAGAACAGACTCCTGTCGAACAGTCACCTATATAATAGAATCATGTAGAACTGTATCCTATAGAACTGAATAATGTAGAACTGTCACCTATGGAACAGACTCATGTAGAACAGTCACCTATAGAAGAGAATCTTGTAGAACTGTCACCTATAGAAGAGAATCATGTAGAACTGTCACCTTTGGAACAGACTCATGGAGAACAGTCAATTATAGAACCGACTCATGTAGAACAGTCACCTTTGGAACATACTCATGTAGAACAGTCACCTATGGAACAGACTCATGTAGAACTGTCCCTTTTAGAACAGACTCATGTAGAACATTCACTTATAGAAGCGTCTGTTCTTTATACTCTAGCTCTGTGTCTCCAAAGGTGCAGACTACTTTTATTTTGAAATCCAGAAGTACTTCCTGCTGTCACATGAAACACTTCCGGTGTAGTACAGAGTGTTTACATGTTTTCGGTTCGTTAACGGGAGCGCGTGTGTCGGTACCGAGTCAGAAACGTTACCGGTGACCGCAGACGGAGGTTGACAGGTTCACAGCCGCCGGACACGTCTTCAACAGCGGGCGTGTTTAATGAGGAAGCGGTGACGATGTCTGTGACCGCTCATGCTAATGCTAATGCTAATGCTGAAGCTAACGTGGAGCAGAAGGTGCTTCAGTATGAAAACTTCATTAACGATGTTCTGAAGAGAGATTTACAGTAAGAAAAATAATAAGAATATATTGATGTTGTAGCGCTGTTAACACTCATTCATTAATCTAATACTGTACATATATTAAAACATATTGCAATATAATATCAAACATTTAATTCACATGTATCCATTGTTTATTCTGTCAATTAAAAGTTGTCAGCATCAAACACTGATACTCAGATATGTGTTTATTTATCTGTATAATAACAATAATCCATAAGGAATGTAATAACGTGTAAAATTTGTTGTGCAGGAAGGTGTTGGAGCAGAGAGACGAGGTTTATGAGAAGATCAGTCAATATCTGCAGCTGAAGAACACAGTACACAGTCTGCAGGTGCACACACACACACACACACACACACACACACTGTCAACAGTTTTTTTATTATTTATCCAAAAGAAGAAACGTCACTTCAGATAAAGTCAGTGAAAATAATCTTACCTCTTTAAAGCAGAAGAAAAAAAATCAGTTAAACAAAAGTCAATGTGGAAATCTGTTTATATTGATTATTGTTATATATGAATGTTCAGACTGGACGAATCAGAACGAGCAGATTTCTAAAGTTTATTATCTATTAATTAATAGATGTTTTGCTGATAATTTGATTAATTGAAGAATCCACTGATTATTTCTGCTCAAATGTTTAGACTGAAAGTTGTTTACATGTTACATGTGAGTGTCACATGTCAGAGGCGTGTTCACATGCTGCTTAGTCAGAGAGGTTTGACCGTGATGTCACCGTGTGTGTCCCTGCAGGAGGCGGGATCTCAGCGGCTGAAGACAGACGTGGATCTTGGCTGTAACTTCTACGTCCAGGCTGAAGTGTGAGCTCCTCATCAATCACTGATCAACAGCTGATTGATAACAAACCACAGAACTAATCACTGTGATATCACCAAGACTACACAGGGATCAATTCCTGTGTCTCAGTTCAGGGGGCGGGCCTTCAGAGGATGAAGATGTCTGATTTATAGACGACTTCCTGTTTGTGTCACAAGCTGTTTAGCCGCCTCCCACACTGCAGCTGCGCCGTCTGCATAAAGTTTGTGAGCTAAGATCATTGATGTCCATTCATCAGTTAAATTTCACAGCCGCAGTCAAGATGGTGGCGATAAGTTCTGGAGAGCAGGCGGTCGTCGCTACGGTCGGCTCTACCACAGGGGGGCGTCACGTACCTTCAGAGCTATTGGCTGCTATAAATCATTATCCATAATACACGCAAATATGAGGAATCGAACATTTGACGTCTTTCACTTTCAGAATAACAAAACATCTTTATTGTGTGCCTCTGACAGGGAGGACTCGTCCAGAATCTTTGTGGCGATTGGTTTCGGGTTCTTTGTGGAGATGACTCACGACGAGGCTCTGCGATTCATCGAGAAGAAGACCAATCAGCTCACAGCGTCAGTTCATCATCTGTCATGTGATATAACCTCAAACACCAAATGAAACGTGTCCTTCTTAGTTTCATGATGTTTTATTTCTGCAGATATTTTCATTTCATTACTGTCAAACTGAGTTTGAACAAATGTAAAGAAGTTAAAGATGAAAACAGATCATGTCACAGAAATATTTGTGTTAGCTCACTGCTAGCTATGTCCATTGTTGTGGGTGTTAGATGCTAAACATGCTAACATTATGTGTTTCAGTTTCACGGAGCAGCTCACCAAAGACTCCGCCAAAATAAAAGCCAACATCCGCATGGTGCTGGAGGTACACTCACTGTGACAACTCTTCTCTGACCAGTTTCTTGATAGAACGTTTTTATAATTATCGATTATCATTTATGACTCAGACCTGCATCTACCAGTTAACTACTTTATTGATAAACCATCATTTTTAATTTTAATTTTTAACTGACATTTTAGTCTCATTGAACTACAACAAACATTAATGTAATTATGAATTGACATTTCTAATATCTTAAATCATATTTTCATATTTTCATGGTGACAGATTTAATTCAGGATATCTGTGAGCTCACCTCCAGCTCTGCAGCCGGTGCCTTGCTCAGTGGCAATGCTGAGACCACATTTTGAAACTCTGAGCCTCCCTGCTAAATATTTGCTCAGTATTGATCATAATAATGATCAGTGATTGAAGAATCATCAAATTTGAAGCAGACATTAGACTCCGTCTTGTTTTATGTGAGGAATCTGATTGGTTCTTCTTCTTCCTCGTCCTCAGGGTCTGCGGGAGCTGCAGGGACTGACTGACCTGCCAGAGAACAGAAGAAGAGAAGTTTTCTAGACTGGTGGATAAACTGCTGTATGTTCGGAGGGTGGACAGTTCAGGACGGACTTTTAAAGACTCCACCTGATCTCTGCTCAGCTCAAGGATTCAACATGGACATTCAATAAATCACATCAGCAGTTTGCTCTGATATTAATGAGAGGAGGTGGGATCAAATCGCCATCGGAGGACATTTTAACGCTGGTGAATCAGTGATAGACGTGAAGACTTTGTGGACTGCAACCACCTACGTTTGCGTAAACAGTTGATCTGCAGATGTGATTCGTAGAAAAATAGGATGGTGACTGTTGAATTCAGGAGCAATAAAGTCACAGTGATTAAAACATGAACCATCAGAGACGCTCAGTCAACAACAAAGAGCCTGTTGCCGTGGAAACTGGTTGATAAATAGAAGCAGTGGCGTAAGGACACAGAACGACGGTGATGCTACAAATAGTCACAGCGTCAACTCACAGGAAGTCACTGTTCTCTTAGGATTTAAAAACCAACCGATCAGATGAAGCATGAGAACAATCAGCTTAATGAAAATGATCATTAGCTCCACTAAATGAATCAGCTCCTGCATTAATGCATCAACAATAATCTGATGACACTGTCACATGCTAATAAATGTTTCTGTTTAATGCTGAAAACTTTTACTTTGCAGATCCAAAGATGAAGATGGGGTTTCATTTCATGGTGACAAATATTGACACCACTTATGGATCCATCAACAAATAGTTCAAATTCAAGTTCATAAAACAAAAAAAGTCACTAGAAAAAGTTAAAGAATGAAAGAGGAATTAATCAAGTCCTCTTACTCTAACTGTATTTAAGTATCTGAGTTACTTTTCCGAGTTACTTTGCAATAAAGTAAAAATGCGGAAAGAGGTGAAACTTCAAGTGCAATAGACTTATGTTGAAAATCCTCCCCGGAAGTTTGACAGCGTTCGTGGCGGGTAACTTGACGCAATGAGGGGGCGTCAGTCCAAACAGGAAGAGACAGGAAACACCAGAGTGATGAAGTTTGCTTCTCATCGCTCTTCCACCACAAACTTCTTCTCCCAGGTATCGGAGGCCTGAGGCTCGGCTCCGCGGCGGCGCTGCCCGGGTCTGGCGCACCAGCAGCGGGAGAGGAGAGGAGGGGGCAGCGTCCAAGCAGCACGCTAGGCTAGCTGGTTAGCATGCTATGCTAATAACTTTAGCCCTATCGAAGCCTCAACTTGGAGAAACTTTGTTAAAATCACGCGATACGTTGGTTCGTGAAGCAGCGATCAGCAGATCAGCTGGAATATTAGGATTTCTCACATTTAGCGCTTTATCGACGCCGCCCGGAGGTGTTAGCATCTCAGCTAGTTAGCGCCCATCCGCGCAGTGGACGGATCGAGGCTCAGTGGGGAGATGAGGCGCAGAAACAAACACGTCACTCACGGTCACTGACACTTCGTTAGCACCGAGCGATGAGCTGCACGCGCGGCTGTTAAGTCTGAAGCGTCACGTGAGTTTCCTGCGGCGGAGGCAACTGACAGGTGGAGCGCAGCGGTGTTGGTAGCATGGAGGAGCCGGGCAGCGGCTCCTGTGAGCGGTTACATAACCACAGCAGGTCCGGAGAGAAGCTGCTGCACGTTTCATCCCGATCCCACAGACTCTGACAGCTGAGCTCTGCTGCGAACACACACACACACACACACACTGACAGTCAAAACAACAACAACAACAACAGCAGCAGCAGCATGGACAAGATCTGAGTCTGCAGAGACAGAAGAACAACATCCTGCTGAAGATGGAGTCAAACCTGTTGATAAACGGTAAGAGATGGAACCTCTTCACACTGTGTTAACATGCTACGTGTGTCTGTCTGTGTGTGTGTGTTTGTGTGTGTGTTACAGGAACAACAGGTGTGTGGCAGCTGCAGAGGCGTCAGCTGCCTCCATGTGTGCGTGTGCAGGGTGGTGGAGCGGACTGGTCCAGGTTCAGACCTGCAGGCTCAGAGCTCATCCACCTGAGAGGAAGTGGGTGAAAGGTTGAGCTGTTTCTGTGGAGTTTGGTGTGTTTGATATATCAGAATCATAACAACCACCTGAAATGACAGAAACCATCTCTGAGAAACATTTTTTAAGCCTTGTTTGTCCAATGTCCCATCTGCTAACATGGAGGAGGCGGGGTTTATGACTGTCTGTCTCCGAAATCATTCACTAATCAATATATAGTGAGTGTAGTTGTTCCCACAATGCATCGTGAAAAGTAGTGAACAGCCAATGGTCACTGACAAAGTAAAATATACCATCATGCATTGCGCTTGTGGCGGATCGAGGGCATTCGACTCCTAAAGGTATCAGAAGTATTTGTAACTTTTAAGATGTCAGATTTTCTTACGACCAACGTGGTTTTTGTTTTTCGTGATAATCCTGCGACTGTGACGTAATTCCAAGTGCAGAGAAAAATGGACATTACAGGGTGATGAGCGAAAGTGTTGTTTACGGTAGCAGATGAGCTCACTGTATACTTCTCTTAAATAAAAGCCAGTATATAGTGAAGTAGTGTTTAGTCAATGAGTGAGTTCAGACTGTGGTGTCACTTTTGGAAGCTGGCATGTCGTCCATCTTTACGTACAGGCTGTGGTAGTTTGTGTTTATATATATATATATATATGTGTGTATTTGTGTAATGTATGTATATGTATGTGTGTTGAAGTGCCTTTGAGCAGCAGAGTCCACTCCCTGCAGGACAAACTGCTCTCTCTCTTACTCTCTCTCTCTGTGTGTTTGTTCCTCTCTCGCCCGCTGTCCTTCTCCCTTGGTTACAATTGATGAAAGGTCTCACCATGGCGATGGTTTCCAAGGTGTTTGATAGGTTAGTTGTGTAAGAGGCTGATCTCGGGTCAGTGTGTAGCCAGACACACACTGGTTCACGAGGAGAGAGCTCAGTCACTTTAATGCACTTCCTGTCTGTCCACCTGTCTCACTGTCTCCCTCTGCCTGCTTCCATTCAAACTGCTCGACCACAGACCAGGCCCCCCCCACCCCACCCCCCACCAGACTATCTGTCTGTGACTGATTGAAGACATAAACACTTTTTTCGTTTTTAATCCACGACTGAGACGTCACCGTGAAGCTCAACCTTCTCGTCACAGGTGGTTAACACGGAGACGATGATGTGAGGTGTGCGTCCTCCACGCTCTCACAGTTTGAACAGATTGTTGTGTGATCAGACCGTTAGACCTAGTGACACCTAGTGGCCAGAGGCGTTATGTTCTAAGGTTGATTGTGAACACAGCATCTCAGAAACAATGTCTGGGAATTTCTTCACATTTGGTTCAAACGTCCAGTTGAACTCAACCATGACCTGATTAGAGTCAAAGGTCACAAGGAACATATATATTAACATGTAATTTGGTACTGATTTGTTATTGATGATTCCCCCCCCACCCCCCCTCTCTCAGCCATGGACCCGTCCATCACGCTGTGGCAGTTCCTGCTCCACCTGCTGGAGGACCAGCGGCAGAACCACCTGATCTCATGGACCGGTGAGGACGGAGAGTTCAAGCTGCTGGACGCTGAAGAGGTCGCCCGGCTGTGGGGGCTCCGCAAGAACAAGCACAACATGAACTACGACAAACTGAGCCGAGCGCTGAGATACTACTACGACAAGGTACTAGTACTACGAACAATGAATCCCACATCAGTGATTGGCTCAGTAGTTAATTTATTCACATGTTTTTCCTTGTTTGTGTTTTTGTTGTTGTCGTCTTTCAGAACATCATCAAGAAAGTCAGTGGTCAGAAGTTTGTCTACAGATTTGTCAGTCAGCTTGACCCCTCCCTGCCTGAGGGGGTTCCTAACGGAGAGGACAGCCAGAGGAGGGAGAACGCCGACCCAACCAACCAATCAAAAGACCTCGGGGGTGTGGCCTCAACCTGTCCATCAAAGGGCTTTCCCCAGGTGCACTTTGACTTCCTGTGTTTGTTGTTTTGTGTGTTTCTGCAGAATGAAGACATCGTATTGTTAATGATCGATGGATTGATTTCTGTATTGATCTGCAGCGCTCGTCCCCCGGCACCCCCCTCAAGAGCTCCAGAAACGACTACATGAAGTCCGGCCTCTACTCCACCTTCACCATCCAATCACTGCAGGCCTCGCCCAACCCACGGCCAATCAAAACAGAGCTGCTGCTGCAACAAGACGCAGCGCCCAAGGGGGAGCGCACGCCCAGAGAGGTGAGACGTGATCACATGATTGATGATGTCACGGAAGTAATAACAAATCAGAGATGCTCTCTGATGCGACATGTCAGGTTCTTTTAGAAAATCAAGGAAACAAAGAAACAATTACAGGAAGTTGGAGAATCTTTTGATTCTGAGGGATAATTAAAAGATGATAATCTAATATTTAACTATAATGGTATTTGTAACATCACAGCTGGTCTAAGATCAGTTCCTGGTTCTTCACATTTGTCAGATTAAAGAATGTCAAGACTCTAACCTCTGCCTCTTTGCTCCCTCGTCCTCCTCAGGTCTGTGTGTTGTCCGAGTCGAAACCTCTGTCTGCAGGTGACTCGTCTCTTCAGGTGATCGTCACTCAGCCGTCTCCTTGTCCGACTCCGGGCCTCAGTCCTCAGATACCAGCCAGCACCAACAGCCAATCACAGGTGGGTCTCAGGCCCTGTCTCCTGGTCCTGGTTTTAAGTCCTGCTCTCCAGAGGAACGACCCTTTAGATTTTTATGAGCTTTCCTCTAGTGCCACCTTCAGGTCAGACTTGGTGTCATTTTTTCTATTTCTCCTTTCCCAGAATCCCCCTGCTCCTGCTCTGAGCGAACCTCCGCAGATTTATCTCACCAGTGTCGGGGACCCCTCCTCCCTCACCCCTCTCATCCCCCTCCAGGGCCTCCAGGGGGCGCAGCAAGACAACATGGTCAACCACGCCCACAGCTTCCCACCTCACTCCCACGCTGCTCCTCACTCCTCGCCCGTCTTCGTCATAATCAACCCGCCTCCCCCCCAGCAACAGCAGCAGACGGCCATGACTCCAGCTCTTCCCTCCCTCGCGCCTCCTCCCCCCACTCGTCCTCCTCCTCCCCCCATCATCATCAAGGAGGAGAACCTGCCATCAGAGGAGGAGCTGCTGGAGATAGTTTCTCTGGAGGAGAAACAGAGGGAGGAGGTGAGACACTCTTCTCGTTTACAGGTTGACATGTTGTCAGATGACACAACTCCTCCTACTCCTCCTCATCTTCCTCTGTCATAACTTGTTCTCATGACTCCTCTGTTTCCTCCTTCCCGGTTCAGGACCCGGAGCCCCCCCTCACCATTGTGGAGAGTCCACCCCCGGCCTGCACGGAGCTCAGGGTCGGAGGTCAGCCGCCTGCAGGGCAGAGGGGAGTGGAGGGGGAGGTCAAGGTCACAATAACAGGTAACGTGTGTGTGTCTGTGTGTGTGTCTGTGTGTGTCTGTGTGTCTGTGTGTGTGTTATAATGAACTCCAGTTTCTCTCTCTGTCAGATCCCTCCGGCCCTCCTGTGACCTCAGCTGTGACCCGTCCAGTGACCTCCACCTCGGACGCAGCTCCTCCCAAACCAAAGAAGCCACGGGGGCTGGAGCTGCCCTCCTCCCCCTCCCTCCCCCCCGGCCTCTCTCTGGATAAGGTGTGCAGCCTGCGCTCAGCAGACAAAGCCATTGACCTTTGGCCTTTATTATAATTGACTAGATTGACCACGTTGTGTCACATCTTATGACATCACTTCCTGTGTTTCCTGTGCAGGTGAATGCAGCTGTGAACAGTTTACTGGCTCCGGGATCAGCGACCAACACGCTCACCCCGACCGTCATCACCTCCCACTCCCTGGTAATCTCAGCTGTGTGTGCATGTGTGCATGTGCATGTCCCTGTGTGTGCATCCCAGATAACTTGTGCGTCTCTTTGTCCAGACTCCGATGCTGTTGACTCCCAGTCCTCTTCCTTCCACCATCCACTTCTGGAGCACGCTCAGTCCCATCGCTCCTCGCTCACCAGCCAAACTCTCCTTCCAGGTAATACACTGAGCCGGCAAGGTAGCAGCCAGGAGTCACATGACGTCCGCACAGGGGGGTGGGGGGACTTATTGGGACTCAAACCTGACCACAGGAAATCACCTCATAAACATAGAAGTACAGACATATAAACACACTGTGTACTGTGTGTACCTGTACCTCTTCCAGATCACACAGAGAGAGGCACACACACATACACACTCCCTGCAGGTCTCTGGTTCTCCATCTGTTCATTGAAAATCACAAACAGCACATTTGTGTGTTTTTCCCAAACCTTCATCTCCCCAGTATAATCCAGAATAAAGAGACAGTCCCTGTTCATCTGTATAATCCAGAATGAATAAATATTGTCTCTGTGTCTCTTTGCTTAGTTTCCCACTAACGGCAGTAATCAGATCCACATCCCAGCTCTGAGTGTCGACGGTCTCTCCACACCTGTGGTCCTGTCCCCTGGTCCCCAGAAGTCCTGAGCCCCCCAGCCCCAATCACACAGCTCCTCACCGGGCGCCTGACTCTTCTGACGAAGCCCCTGGCCCCCTGGAGGGTCGGAGGAGAACTGCATCTGGACTGCCTCTGAAGCACTCCGCTCAGGGTCAAGCTCATCGGGCGACTGGTAAGAGCGGCAGGTTTGATTGTTGGAGTCTCTGAACTGAGCGAGCGACGACTGAGCATCGTTCATTGTTCAGTCTTTTCTTGTAGCGTCCTCAGACGACGCGTCGAGGGTTTGTCAGAAAACGGGATTCTTCTCTTCACTCGCCAACAAGAGGCTGACAGAGGATGAGGTGGAGGGATATTTCTTCTTCTGAGGGCTTTAACTGACGGAATAACTTTACAGATTGTTTTGAATTTGTATAAATGAACAGAGAAGAAAAGCAAAATGTTTTTCTTCAGTCCGACGGAATCGGTCACCGATGGGAAACAGGGAGAAAAGAGAAAAAATTTAACCATCGTCTGTACTTTTTGGGTTTGACTGATGGCGGATCTGTTTCAAACAGAAAAGATGTTTTTTTAATCATCTGAGGAGATTTTTGCACATCTGGAATCGACCTGATTCATTAGGAAACATCTGGAAATCGCTCGGAGCTGAAATCAGATTCATCTTTAATGTTGCTCAGAACCTTTTACTTTGAAAAGGTGGTTATTTATTTCTCTTTTTGTTTTCACTCCTGAATATAACTGGACTGTTTCAATCACCTAAAAAGATGCGTTTGATTTACACACCCTCACGTGAGGTCAGTTATTTCAGCATCATTTTATAAACTTTCCTCCAAAAAACGACTTTTACAGACAGTTGGGGGTTTTTCTTCGCTCTTATTGGCTGCTTTTTAAGGCCACGCCTTTCCACACTTATGCATGGCCTGTTATTGGACTGAACTCATCAGCGTTGCGTTGAACCGACCAATCATAGCTGATGATGATGATGGACTCATCAGTTTTTACTCAGCCAAGTAATTTCTCTATAAATGTCTCAGATTGTATATTTTGTAAAAGAGACTTTGAAGAAGTTTCGTCTTGTGATTCTTCAGGAGATAAATGTTTAAATGACGTCTGACAGTCACATTCCTCTGGCTGTGAGGTATTGATCAACGTGTTTGTTTATTGATTGATTTACGTGTGTTCTTCATTCCAGACGTAAAGTAGGTTTTTCTAGGAGCAGCTCTAATCGATGAATGTTGTCGCGGTGACGTTTTGAAATCACAGTCGGTCTCTTTTTAAATCCGAGGAGTTCAGGTCCGGAAAAAAGTTTTTATTCCCCAAAAAATCCAAAGTGATGAACCTGCGGACAGAGTGTGGTTCCTCTGAAAAGACTGTTGTTGATGTTGTTGTTGTTGTTGTTGTTTTTGTGATGCTAGCTTAGCTCTGTGGTTGCCATGGTAACCTGACCTGACTGTTGCTGGAAGCTGCTTGTGATGACGCTGTTAACATGTTTCTATGCTTCTGTGTGTGATGACAAGGCTGCTGACTCCCTCACACACACAAACACACACACACACACACACACACACACAATATATATACACTCAGTGACCTGGGCCCTGTACTACGCAGCCGTATTTGGAAGAGTTTAACCTCAGATCCTGCTTCATAGTTCAGAACCCGGTTCTGAGACCTGAACTGGACAGAATGTCCTCACAACTATGGTTTTAAACCAAACTTCTATCTCACAGATATAAAAAGACATGAACATATGCGAACACACACACACACACACACACACATGCACGCCTGGACTGTCGGGAGCTGAGTGAAGCTGGAGTCTGAGTGTCAGACATTTGTAAATGATGACGCAGACGCCCTCATTCTGATTGGTTCGTATCCGTCACATGTCTCCACCTGGTCATCAGAAGGGAAATCCCTGTGTTTACACCACATGACCAGTGCACATAAATGGTCATGTGACAGGTGTGTTAGTGTGGATGGAGATTATTTCTGATAAGGAGCTAAAGCTAAACTCAAAAGTGCCACATGAAGAAGAGTTCGGGGGTGGAGCTGGTTTTCTTACAGATGAATGAACACTCTTAAACACTTGGCAGAAAAGACAATGATGTAAAAAACAAACCAAGCTTGTTGAATTGTCTCTTCAGCCTCACATCAGCTCCTGACGGTGAAGTTCCCCAGCCTCAGCAGTGACGTGAACGCAGCTCCAAGCCATTGTGTTTGACTGTTCTCTAGAGCATGACTCTATTTTTCTATTAGAGACGACGAGTCTATTTTGTCAATAAAGTTTAAAGAGTGAACGAAGCCTTAAAGATTCTGAGCTGCAGCAGAAGAAAGAAACGGTCGATGTTTTTAAACTGCATGATGAACAAAAAGCCATTTACAGACGACATTGTGACGTTATGCTAACATTTCTCTCACCAGCAGAACACCAAGAATGTTTTTATATTCATCATCAGGAGCATTGCATTCTGGGTAATGACTAGGTGAGTTTAGAGCTGGAGGATCACTCTAAAAAAGTATGCGCCGCTTTCATTGACCATATTCAAAAATGTTTTATCTTTATCTGGAACAATAAAGTTTGATTTGAAGTTAAAGCAAATCAGAAACATTTTCTATAAATCGGTGCAGTGATTGATTATTGATGTTTGACTTAAGATTGTTCACGCCTCCGTGAGTAGAACATGTTTGACCCTCCAAAATAAAAGTGGGACAGCATTTTTCACGTGTCCGTTAATCCAGCGTTGTTGCAAACAAAAGGTTGTTTCACGTTGTGTGACGGGTTTTGTGATCTTTGTGAGCGACACCATGTTGTGATCCGGAGCTTTCTGTCTGATCAGCTGCTGTTGCTGTGGAGAAGAATCGATGTCGGTTAAAAGTTTAGAAATGACCTCTGATTGGATTATTCACTGATAGTTGACCTCTTTACGAAATATGTTCTGTGAACTTTGACCTTTTGTCAGGTCAGTGTTCGTTTGGATGATTCAGAAACAAAACAATATTTTGACAAGCTCAGAGGTGCTGAGTGTGTCCCATGATCCTTTGCAGCAGGATGAGGTCGGACAGAAAGCTCCGGAAGCCTTCGATCTTCTAATTGTAAAGTTTTTATCTTCAAATCTTTTTGTGTATATACATGAAATATAACGTGAATCTATATATTCTGTGCGGGCGAGTGTATTTCATGTGTTGTTTTCGTGGCCAATCGTCGCTGTCAGATCCTGCGTGGCCCTGCCCCTCCTTGCCTCTGATTGGTCGAGGAGTTTATTGATGTAAGGGGTGGGGCCTGCTTTTATTTTTAGGAGACAGAGTGTCCACGACATATTTACTGGAAAGACTAAAGATATTTTTTATGGACTTTGGTGTAAATGTTCTTCAAATGATTCTTCTTGTTTTCTACGAAACACAGAAAAACACAGACACACAGACACACACACACACACACAGAAACATACACACAGAAACTCACTGTCTGCCCCCAAACTTAAACCTGATTTAATATGAACCTTAAAACTGCATTAAAGTACTTAAGACGACACAGTATCGCAGTTGGAAATAGAAACAAACAAGCAAACACACCACAAACACTTTGGTGTACAATAATAAAACTATTTTGTTGTGTGTACTCTGACTCGTCACTGACTCTTCTCATGTCACCGTTTTAGTTTTTATTACAGTTATTTAAATAACTTTGTGTATTTGGCGTTTGACAGGTGAAGAGACCGCCTACGGGTGAGTCTCGGATATTTAGACGCCATCGTGTCTCGAGAAGATGTGATGTCACAACAGTCATGTCAGCTGAGAGGCGGGGCTTATTACGAGTGCCACCTCTTACACTAACCATCGAAGCTGTATTTTAAGAAATCTGTGTAACTAGTAACTAAAACTAATTAACAGGTAACTGAACCAAAATTAAGACCAAGTAACTAAAGTTAAGTAACATTTACTTAATCAAGGTAACTAAATATGTATTAACTGGTAAATAAGGCTAAGTAACTAAAGCTTAGTAATCAGCATGTAAAACTAAATGAGTAGTATCTATGAGTAAGTAACTAGTAATTGGATGTAATGACTGAAAAAATAAAATGTGACATGATGACATCAGCTCTTGAAACATGTTCTGTCCCTTTAAAAGTTCAAAGTGTTTATTTTGGTGACATCATTTGGTGAAGTTGCAGATAACAACCAACTGAGCTAAACATTAGTTCTGGTGTGGTAGTGTACCTCTCCCCTCCAGCTCCGCAGCGCCCCCACCTGGTAAAGACAGGAACGTGACTCTTAGTCATTGATCGGTTTAGTGTCTGATCGCTGATTACGTGTTAAAGTCGACACAATCATCTGATTCACCATCGATGAGCTGTCACCGTGAAGACCACACACCCAGATCAATATGATTCATCCTTGTGCTGAAAATGATCGGCTTTTTATTATATGTGAAAATAAAATGAAAATTTGAGCAGTGAACAGAAATAATTACATTTATTTTACATGTACTTCGAATTCCTTTCTTTTGTGTCCATGTCCCATCGGCTAACATGGAGGAGGTGGGTACATGACCTGCACCCAACCACCAGGGGGCAAACCAGATGTTATGGATCTGTGATATCATCCAGCTCAGAAAGAGGAAACGTCATCGAAGTGACTCTCATAAAAATATGGATTTTTGATTTATGTTGTTCACCTAGTGTGTTCAGGGATGCTGGATAAATGATATATCCTGACAATGAAACACGTTATATATATTTTTATATTGGGCTTGTGATGTCAGTGTTCATGTACTCCTCCTCCCCCCTCACCTCATCACAAACACACACACACACTGTCTGATGGGAATTAATGTTTACTTCAGTGTTAATCCAGACTAAGCTGGATTTCAGAGGCAGCAGGATTGTTTTCACTCAGCAGGAGTTCACACTGGGAAACACACACACACATACACACACGCACACGCATTGTTAACATGATGTATATTCTAAGTGATTATCTATAAATGTACTGTAGATAACATTTGAAAGGCTAAGACTAATCCCTGGACATTAAAATGTGTTACGTAATAGTCAGAGTGAATTTTCTGAACAACAACAACTGAAACTGCCAGATTTTATTTTGTGTGAATAAACTTTAAATGACTCCTGCAGAAGACGTGTGTGTGTGTGTGTGTTATCTGTGTATCCTACAGGACACCCAACCTCAGTCTGACAAAACACGTTATGTTCACCTCCACACACACTTTAATCAGACTGAGACCTGAGGCATGTTCATATAATCTGTTTTTACACAAATGTTATATTTGAAGGATTAATAGAGCTTACATTAGCTCTGTAGCTACAGAAAATAATCATAGAACGCATCTAAATACGATCATAATTAAATGAAGATAAACTTCCTTCTTCCATCCAGAAATGAAGCCAATATATGATCTATACTGAAGCCAGCCTCCAGGGGGCGATGGAGTCGATTTGCCTTCGTTTTTGGGTGCTGTCATGTCGTCCATGTTTATTTACAGTGTGTGGTAAAACAAGATGAGTCAGTGAAGGTCTCGTACAGTAACTGTGACTCATGTGATTTACTGGATCGCTGTGAGATCACTGACCATGATGTTGTTCTACTCTACTTATCAATATTGTACTTTTACTTCATTACATTTATCTGATCGATAACTTTTCACATTAATATCAATTAAACACAATATTATCAATCAGTGACAATGCTCTTCTGAAACCTAAATCTGTTAATTAATAAATAACATTTCTTCCTCAGTCAAATGTCTGATATGGTATTTTGTATTTTGTACTTCAGAGTACTTCCTCTAATAGGTTACTTCAGTAACTGAGAAAAACAACATGAGAAGAAGAAGAGACTCATCTGGAGAATCTGGAGCATTACGTCATGTTACCCCCCCCCCCCCCCCCTCACATCATCGCCTCTGTGCAGCATCCGAGCTGTGATTGGTCCTTCACCCAGTGGCCTATAAATGCCATTGGCTGCTGCGGACCTGACAGAGGACACGAGAGAGAGGGATGAGAAGGACCCGGTCCTGTTCTGATCCGGTTCAACCGAACCACCACCAGCCCGAGAGCGTCCCGATCCTTACCCGGACCCAGGTCATCTCTGTCGGATTCCGCCCACGGTGCACCCGCTTTGCCTCGGCTCGGCTCGGCTCGGCTCGGAGCAGTGACAAGGTGAGAACATGGGCGTCTGTTCTTCATCGGGACCGAGTGATGATGATGAAGGAGACTCGTTGACTTAATACAAGATAATTTGTCAGAGCCATTTAACATGGATGATGACAACACGCACGGTCCCATAGTGTGTGTGTGCGTGTGTTTTTGAATGTGTGTGTGTGTGTGTGTGTGTGTTTGCATCTGTGCGTGTGTGTGTGTGTGTGTGTGTTTGTTTGAAGATGATGCTTTAAATGACACGGGGCTAAATCACGGTGACACCTAAACTTGTTACTGGATTATAGATTATAGATCATTGGTTATAGATTATAAAACACACTGTGACACAGTCTCCTCTCCAACAGAGAAATTAATAATAAAAATAAAACCAAACAATGAACTTCAATATTATAATAATATTCAACACATTAAAAGGAGCAGCTCCACATCTTGGAGCTGGTAGGACGTGGTTAGCTTAGCTTAGCATAAAGCCTGTAATCAGATGGAAAGACACCCTCCTCCTTCAGCTGTGAAGTTCACTAATATAAAACCTGCTGGAACTATTTCCTGATGGACGCAGCCTGACCTCACCACACTTGTTTTTGGAGTTAACTCAAAGATCTACACACTAAATATTAAGATTAAGATTAAGATTAAGATGCATTTATTGTCCAGAACACATGCACAGACATGCAAAGGTACAATCATGCAGGTAGGGGAATTTATCCTCTGCTTTTGACCCATCTGGTGCAGGACACAGAGCAGTGAGCGACCATGTACGGCGCTCGGGGAGCAGATGTTGGGGGAGTAAGGTGCCTTGCTCAGGGGCACTAGACAGGGTAGGGAGACTCTTGGATTTTTGGACGGATCAATCCAGGTTCGTCTTTTGTTGTCTCTCCGTGGAGTCGAACCAGAGACCTTCTCTGCCCATAGTCCAAGTTTCTGCCACAAGACCACCACCTCTTAATATGACAGAATTAAACAACAATGATGCATTAATAACGTTTTATGTCTTAGGGGGGGTCAAAGGTTAACATCACTGTTATACTGCAGGAAACTGTTTTTACACTTTATTGCGTCTCACTCCTGTGAAGTTGCAGTCATTCAGTTTCAGCAGACAGTTAGCTCTTAGCTCGTCCGATGCTCTTTGAAGAAACGTAGCTGACGTTTGTCGTTTTTTGTCGTTGGTGTTTAGCGATGACGTCAGAATCTGCAGCCTAGAGTGACAACAGGAAATCGTAAACGGATGATTTCAATTCACCAACTTCTAAATCGATCATTAACCTTCACTCTCACATGACTGATCTTAGCATTAGGGGATGCTAACTCATGATCTTGCTAAAGCTGGTGTCAATCAAGTAACTGTTTTTAATTTAGCCATATTAGTACATTTTACTATTGCTACATAGCTATTGTTTGCTAAAGCCTGGATATCAGCTGATTCATCAGAAAACAACTCTTCCTTTATTCTCCAGAGCTGAAACCAACGTCTTTGCTTCTTCTAAAGTCAGCAAGCTAACAGCTAGCCCTGGTGTAACTTCTAGTCCGGGTCTAAAAGGATCACTGGAACTGGTTAGAGTCAGGTTTGGGTCAGTGTTCGCATTAGCATTAGCTATATGATATGTTGTTATGATGGTTAATGTGACAGTGAGGTACAAGGAACATCTTTAGTCAATAAGTTTCCTCACCAAGATAGAAGTACAAGTACATGTGTGACCGCTCCGAGGTAATTAACTAGCGTCTCCTGCTCTCCTCCAATCACATCCACTGCAGCAGGACACTTAACGAGGTGCCCGCAGCTCGTTAAATTATTAATACCTCCTCATCAATATTCCATCTGTTCAGCAGCAGCTGAGGGGGAGGAGATGTGTTCAGATGTTGGAGCAGAGAGACAGACCCTCCCTCAGTCTGTCGTTTACAAGAAGGAGGAGGTCCAGAGGTCTGAACGCCCGGCCTCGCCACGCTGCTTTCATGTTCAGTCTGTAAATATGGACACGCCTGCTGGAGCAAACAGGAGCATCAAATAAAATCCAGCTCTCAGTACAAGAGTAGAGAATAAAAACACATCGTAACCTTTCTACAAATTACCTAAAAGAATATAGTATAAAGTAGCATGAAATGGAAGTAAATATACTTAGTTACTTTCCAGTATTTTTATATCTCACAGCTGAATCAGTTCACTGTGAATATCAGTGTTTATTTGGGACACCGTGAGTGGACCAATCACAGAGCAGTTGAGGTCGCTCCCATCACTTTGTCCTCCTGTGTCACTTCCTGGCTGGTTGCCATGGCACCAGAGGCAAAGTGTCCCGGTTTCCTGTCCTACTCAGTGTGTGTGGAAGTCCCCAACAACAACAACAACAACTACTCTGTGTGTGTGTGTGCACCTCAGTGACAAATATAATGAAATCAAATGCTGCTCGATCGCGCTCTGTCTCTCTCTCTCTCTCCCTCTCTCTCCCTCCCTCGCTCTCTCTTCAGCCGACTGCAAATCCCTTGTTGATTTCTGAACACACACACACAAACAGTTTTATTTATTATTTAAGTCTTTTGTTTCTGTCCAGTTGTAGATGAGACTCGACTCCTGCTGACCATCTGGAGGAAGTTGTTGTTATCATTTAGCCAGCTCTTCCTCCAGCCCAGTGCATCATGGGACCTGCAGTCCGCTCCATGCTCCTTGTCAGCCTCGTGACATCATCACTGTGTGCTGAACTGGGCGGGACCAGTGAAGGTAAATAACAGTAGTATGTTTTAAAGAGAGCAGGACGCGGGATGACTGGCGTCTGAAGATGGGTTTCAAATCATTTCTTTTTAAATAGAGGTGTTGTTTGTGTTGTGTCCTTTAGGGGGCGCTGTGTTGTGCCCGCTGCAGTGTGTGTGTGAGACACGGCCCTGGTACACACCACAGTCTGTGTATCACCAGGCCAGGACGGTCGACTGTAATGAGCTCCACCTGCAGAGAGTACCAGCCAACATGTCATCTGATACGCAGGTAACTGTGACATCACACATGTAACTGTGACATCACACAGGTAACAGTGACATCACACATGTAACTGTGACATCACACATGTAACTGTGACATCACACAGGTAACAGTCACATCTATATCCCTAAAGCGATACAGAACTAACTTAGTCAAAGTCAAATGTGGATATAATTTTTTATATTATTGTGTTGATGTTGTGTTGATGTTGTGTTAATGTCGTGTTGATGTGTTTCAGGTGCTGCTGCTGCAGAGTAACAACATCTCGTCCATCACTTCTGAACTTCAGAGTCTGACCAACCTGACAGAGCTCGACCTGTCACAGAACCACTTCACACAGGTCATTTACGCACACAAACACACACGCACACACACACACACACACACACACACACACACACACACACACACACACACACACAAATACTAAAGTGGTTCCACTCTGTCCAGGTGAGCTCAATGGGTCTCTGTACTCTGGGTCGACTGGTGACTTTGTACCTGGAGGAAAACCATATAGAAGAGTTGGTGGACTTCAGTCTGAGGAACTTGTCCAGTCTGGAGGAGCTCTACATCAACCACAACCACATCACCTCCATCGGACCCAAAGCCTTCGCCGGCCTCACAAACCTGCTGAGGTAACCTCCTCCTCTTCTTCTTCTTTGTTACTAAGACAAGAGCCTTAGTAACAAATCAGAGACAATAGAAACCTCTTAAATAAACTGCAGAACCAATTTGAAAGTCCTATTCAGTTTCCTTGGTGACCAAAAGGACTAACTACAGGTAGGATTGAAGTCTCTAGAATGTTCACCCAAAACCCCCTATGATCATCACAACTGTCCACTAGGACCTACTAGGACTACACTATCTAAACTACCAACTAGAAAACTAGATCACCCAAAGGACCATTAAGCCATCCAGAGGACTTCTAGACAACCACCAGACCAACAGAACAGTGACCCCTAGATTTACGTGAAGGACCACTGGAATCAAAATGGTGATCACAAAAACTGCTCAAAAGAAACCTCTTCAATAATCACTAGAACCAAACCCTTCTAAAAGACAGTAGAACCTCCTGCAGCCTTTGGGTTCCTTCTCTTCATTTGTATCTTGAACTGAAAGGCTCGAAAAGGGCATCTGTTCTTTTTATTTCAGTCTCTGTTGTGTATTGACCATCATCGGGTCTCAACTCGATCTGGATCACTTTTCTGCCTCTGCTCATTACTGCAGGCTTCACCTGAACTCCAATCGCCTGGTGGCCATTGACAGTCGTTGGTTTGAGTCCCTGCCATCTCTGGAGATCCTGATGATTGGGGAGAACCCCATCTTGGGTCTGGAGGAGAAGAATTTCCTTCCTCTGTCCCGGCTCCATAGCTTGGTCCTGGCTGGGATGGGACTGGCTTCCGTCCCCTCTGCCGCCTTCCTGGGTCTTGACTACCTGGAGAGTCTGTCCTTCTACGACAACAAGCTCAGGTGTGTGTGAGTTTGATTCTGTTTGTGAGGTTCTCTCACTGTTCTCAGTGATCTTGATGAACGATTGTTTTCTTGACAGGTCTGTTCCCCGGGATGCTCTGAGCATGCTCCCTAACTTGAAGTTCCTGGACCTGAACAGGAACCCGATCAGCCGAATCCAGCAGGGAGATTTCCAGAACATCCAGCACCTGGAGGAGCTCAGGTCAGTCTGAGAACACAACTGCAAAAAGTAGGAACGTCCCGAGTGATGTAATGATCACTCCAACCTCATGTTATGGTGGATTGACAGTCACGTCCGTCATCATTAGATGGGGCCACTCGTGTCCTCGTCTGTGACACCAGTTGACCATTATGATTGTGTTTGTCTTTAGTCTGAACAACATGGAGGAGCTGCTGCTGGTGGAGCGAGGAGCTTTTCAGAATCTTCCAGAAATGGCCAAACTGGAGCTGTGCAAAAGCCCACGACTGTCATACATCGACCCGCAGGCCTTCAGGTGAACACCCTCAATGTTCTTTTCCCCAATTTAAATTTTTTACTGTTATGTTTCCTCAAGAATTTCACACATGAACAATTATGTTTTCTTTGCATCTTCCTCCTTTTGGTCCTCCTCTTTACCTCTTGTCCTTTCTGTCTTCTTTCCCTGTCTCCTCTCGTCCTCAGTGATCTCCCGGCCCTCCGGACTCTCCTCCTCCACAGTAACCAGCTCAGCCTCCTCTCTGGAGACCTCCTCTCCTTCCTCCCATCCCTGGAGGAGGTGTCTCTTCACTCTAATCCCCTGCGATGCGACTGTCTCTCCTCCTGGGGGCCTCATCTTGGCAACCAATCACATCTCAAGCTGCTGGAGTCGTCCATCACCGTGTGCTCGTCCCCAGCTCACTTGATTGGTCGGGAGCTACAGGAGGTGGTGGCGGCCGGTTGGGGCGGGGGTGGGGCCAACAGCTGCCTGCCACACATCTCTCCTCACTCCTTCCCACCAAGCATGAACGTCAGCGCTGGGCAGCCAATCACTCTGGAGTGCTGGGCGGACGCTGATCCCGCCCCACAGTTCTATTGGGTCACACCCACTGGAGACAAGGTGGGTGGGGTCACGAGGATTTGTGAGTGTGTGTGTGTGTGACCCTTGTTAAGGCTACGTAGGAAATTGTTTGGGAAACTTCAGACGCTTTGAAAATAGAGGGACGTCTCACAGAGTCTGACGCTGATTGGTTCAGTCATTTTTAAATAATTCTCCCGAAAAACAATCCCACACACAGGTGAAAACTTAACCCCTCCCCTTTACCTGTTCAGGTGAGCTCGGAGGCAGTGGCTGCACCAATCATATCCCAGGAGGGCCGAGGCCTTAGTGGAAAGAAGATGAAGAAAAAGAAGAAGCATCGCATGACAGACCCAGGAGCGTTGGTGATCGAACACGCCGAGCTATCAGACGCAGGTCGGTCAGGTTCACGTTCAGCCTGCAGGGGGAGCTAAAGTCCAGAGTTTAACTAAAAGAGCTTACCAGTCTTACCTTCTCTCTCAGGTGTGTACACCTGTGTGGCGTGGAATGTGGAGGGAGCAGACACAAAGAGCGTCTCGGTGTTTGTGGACTCTCAGGGGTTTGGGGGCTGGTGGTCCAGCGGGGGGACCCGGCAGGATGGTGATCCCAGCAGAGAGCAGCCGTGGCTGGGGAACTCGTCTGCAGCTTCCCTTGTGGTTCTGGCAAAGGTTCATCTTTCTATCTTTTATTGTTTATTTTTTATTAAGTAGTAGTTTTGAAAGATTATGTGATATAAAGTATTTTCTATTGTTGCTATGTGCTACTGACTCATATCTGACATTTGAAGGATGCAGATTCACCTGTTTTCTTTTTCCTGCAGGTGGTTCACGCTCAGTCGGTGGTGTTGGAGTGGAGGTTGTATCCAAGTGGAGGATCCTCGTCTCAGGGTCAGAACCAGCAGGACGCCCCCCTCCCTCTGCCTCGGTGGACCAGCGCCACTGTGCACATTGACAACCCTCAGATCAGCTACACCGCCAAGGTGAGAGCGTCCACCCTCTGTCTCTGATGCTCGCTGAAACATGGAGCTAAAAGAAGAGCACTAAAAGAACACTTTTCTCTAACTTTACTCTTTGTGTCTCCAGGTCCCAGTGGACGTTCAGGAGTACAACCTGACCCACCTCCTTCCTGCCACAGAGTACCATGTCTGCCTTACCGTCTCCTCCTCTCCTCTGTCCCTAAACTCCCCCTCCTCTTCCCTCAGCTCCTCCCCTACTCCCATCTCCTCCTCCTCCTCTCCTGTCCACACCTCCTGTTTAAACATCACCACTAAGGAGGCAGGTTTCTCTGTGGAGCTGGTGGTCTCGCGGCGCAGCAGTGTGGCGCTGGCGGCCGTCATGGGCTCGATGTTCGCTCTGTCCATCATGGCCCTGCTGATGGTCTACATGGGACGCCGGGTGCAGCAGCACAAGTCCTGCGGCCACTCGCTGAAGAAGTACATACAGCACGCAACGTCCATCCCCCTGAACGAGCTGTACCCACCACTCATCACGCTGTGGGAGAGCGAGGCCGAGAAGGACAAGGAAGACAAGGAGGAAGAGGAGAGGGGGTCAGTAGAGAGGGAGGAGGAGGCAGGGGGGAGTCAGATCGACACGACGAAGACATACATGTGGTAGCTGAGGGAGGGGTTTAATCCACAGAATGACAGACATATAATGACAAGGGGGGGGGGGGGGGGGGGGTCATGGAGGGACGAGGGAGAAAAGAAGACAAAGTTGGTGGATTAAAGTAAAGAGAGGTCATGTGACTCAAAGAAGAGCCTGACAGACAAACAGCAGGGTATAATGTTACCAGGACAGATGGACAGCAACGTTCACATAAGGTTTCTCAAACTGGGGGTCGGGGGCCTATAACTGGTCCTTCTGCTGGTTGCAACCAGGACTCTACTGGTAAACTGTTGAGTCCAGATGTTTTCATCTCCTTCCTCTCTTTCTCTTTTCCTCCCCCTTCATTCCCTCCTCAGTGAAGCACACTGACAGTAGCTCTACTGTAAAGACAAAAATCTGATTATTGTAATGTAGTTCATCTGATGAACGTGAACGTAGCACAGGCGCCCGCGAGCTGCAATAAAAGGTCCCATTTTCAAATCTTTCGTTTTTCAGAAAACAGAAAATTCACAAATTAAAAAAAAGGTAAATTTGTTTATTGATTATATCTGAGGATGAGAGGCCGGAGTGTTCAAACGTCCAGGTGCCACCGATCTTCAACAGGCATCTGCCTTCTGAAACTTTGATTGTAAATTAAGATGGATGACAAGCCTCCACTTCCTTCCACTATCCAGAAATGATGCCAAAATGATCTCAGATACAAACGTGCCATCTTGTGTTGATGATGTAATTTGGAGTCAGAGTCTGAGCTGTACTGATCATGGGCTGGAGCCTTGGTATCGAGGTCCAGTCAATACACGTGCTCGACCAAATCTTAAGTGTCAGCTGTCAATCAAGACGTCTCAGCCTGATCATCAAACACTAAATAAAACCAAACTGATCAGAAACACTTCGAACAAACATCAGTGTGAGGAGAACCACCTGAAATAACAGAAGCCATCTTTGACAAACGTTTATTTAATTTGTAATTTTTTAGTTTGCTTCATGTCCCTTCTGCTAACGTATAGGATTATGACCAATACTGCAGCCAGCCACCAGGGGGACGATCAAGATGCTTGGTCTTCACTTTTTGGAGCCGTCATGTCGTCCATCTTTATTTACAGCCTTTGGTCTGAACACGGGACCTTTAACGCAGATCAGCGCAGCATGAACATTATTTGTTATCACTATTATATTTTCTATCCAATACACGGTGAGCGTCATGGTGGAGATTTGAACTTCCTGTGCATGGACACCAACAGTGACCTTTGTTCACGGACGCAGAGTTTTGACCTCTGACTGTTTTTTACCCTGCCACACTGAGTCCTTCGCTGCGGGACCTGGTGGTGCTGCATGCCTTTGCACTCATATGTAAACTGTTTATACACAAACCTCGTCTGAGTCTCAACCTGCAAACTGATGTGTCACAGCGACACTCTGACGCCACCAAAGAAGACAAGCTGATCTAATTTATGTAATCTGCTGATTTTAATTTAACTTTAAACCATTTTTTGTTTCCTTTATATAAACTTCTATAACTTTTTTGCTTCTACTGAAGTTAGCGTGCTAGCAGCTAGCCCCCGGCCCGTCTGATTCTCAGAGGACACAACACCGTCAGGAATAGAAAACTGACGCATTGAACCTTTAAGGTCATTTATGTTTTCTGTCACACTAACAGAATCTCTTCATGTTTTCTGTCGTTGTATTCATTGAACAACTAATTTAATTATTTGAAAAGTGATTGTCCGATTAACTAATGTGGACAACATGTTTTTTGTTGGTGAGTTCTATGACTGGTTGAAACACAAAGGCCTGTTTATCTGGATGTAGTTAAACTGGGTGACAGACGTCCCTGAACTCATCTAACATGTCATTTTGACTCTAAATCAACACTTTGACATTTACACACAGTTTGCAGGTTTGTTTTTCAGACTTTTAGCCAAATATTCCCTCAGCTGTCTGTCAACCAAAAGTCTTCAGGAACAAACACCCAAAGGAAACTCCGGGCATTTCAGAAATATATTCTGTACATATACGAACAAGATGATATGTTGTTTTAAAGAAGTGTCTTTGATTCACTGTCTTTCAGTTTTACTGTTTTCTCTCACACTGAACTGAATCTCTACAGACTGATCATCAGATAAAAGGAGATATTTGAAATTTTGAGTTTGGACTCAGTGAAACTAACATGGTGAACATTTTTGAGAATGATGTGAAGATGAATTGACGATGATTTCAAAATATGAGCCTTATCAGCCTTAAAGCTGTGAATCAGAAACTGTAACGATCAAACAAACTTTAGTTTCTTTTCTGTGGGGTCCAAGCTTATGTGATGTTTGTGAGCCTCTCATCACCTCCGATCATCACTCGGAAGTTCAGTTTGGTGTGAGAACAGAGTGGTGGCGCCCTCTGGTGTTGATCCTCATGTTTAGATAAAATTAACAGTAAAATGCAGGGTATTTTGTATAAAGTGTTTTGCTCTATATTTGAAGACAAATATTGCTTAATATATTATTATTATTATTATTATTAATACTCAACACTGAGCACCAACTGTAACTAAGCCTGTGAGTATGTGTGTGTGTGTGTGTATGTCTGAGAGCGCATGAGTGTACGCGCGTGTGTGTGTGTGTTGGGGGGGGGGGGGGGGGGGAGAGATGATATAAATAAACACTTTGTCACTCCAAACCTGGTTTGTGATTATTGGCTCATGTAGGAAAAATATAACTGTATATGATAATATGCAAACGTATAATTGTCAACATTATTCCCTGTATATAAGGACAACCAATGAATGATAATGACTGTATATAGGTATGTAGTCGGTGGTCTAGTGGTCTAGTGGCAGGAACTTGGACTATGGGCAGAGAAGGTCTCTGGTTCGTCTCTGGTTCGACTCCATGGAGAGACAACCAAAGACGAACCTGGATTGATCTTTTGGCATGAATAAACATATCTTAATTAATAATTAATTAATTATAAAGTGGGACAACATGTATCCACTTCCTCCCACTGTCCAGAAATGAAGCCGAAATATCTTGGATACAAATGCTGCCATCTCGTGGTGACAACATTGTTTGGCGTCAGAGCCTGTGCCGATTTGATTGTGGGGTGGGGCCGTGGAGTTGAAGTCCCATACAAGCCCTCGACCAATCACGAGTCAGTCTCAGCTGTTAAGCAGTTCGTTTTTTATCTAATCAAATAACTAATTAAAACCAGATAAGAACTACCTGAAACGACAGAAACCAACAGTCTGTACCGTCTTTTTGTAGTTTGGTCCACGTCCCATCTGGTAACATGGAGGAGGAAGGGTTTATGAGTTATACTGCATCAAGCCCCCAGGTGACAATCAACATGATTTGGCTTTTCTATGGAGCAGTTGTCATGTTGTCCATCTTTATTAACAGTCTGAATAGGAAGACGTGTGGGGACTGAGAGACAAAATCCAGGGAATAACAAACAAACAGAATCAATAAAGACACTATTAACAGATAACAGGTACGACAATGATTTTCTTTTAGATAAAAATAAACAGAAAAAAAATATACAGGGCTTTTTGAATAAAGATATTCATAGTTGATAAGATTGGATATATTTTGATTTATTAAAACAATGTCCTGAAAAATAACATAATATGTCTCACAATGTTTAAAGAATGAATGAAAGAATTAAAAAGAAATTAATATAACATGATAACAATAAAGATACTGTTTCACTGAACAAAATATTACGAAATATTTGGTGAAAACTAAATTAATTAATTTGATATCAAATTATACCACAAAAGTATCAAGAAAATTGATTTTTAACACATCAAAGATTCCTTTGATCACTCGTTCCTTTGATGAACGCTCAGATTGACTCCCATTCAATTTCTCAATTTACCAGCAAACCATTTGGCGAAAGTCTTACAATAGACAGATCACACCATTACTGATCGAGCCGCACGTTTTGATATATTTTCGTGCATATGCGACAAAACTGCGGGATTCAGCGGGATGAAATGCCAAACGCACATATATATTTTGTATTGATGACATACAGCCAGAAGTTCCGGTCTGAAAGCCTTCATAGAGACATGTATTAAGATTAACAATAATATATGTGCAATTCATTACTGCACACATAATTACGACGTAAATTCGTGAACGTCCCAAAAATCGAATGAGACGTCAACGTGCTGACGTCATCACTGCCGTCTCCACCAGGAAGTGACGTGAGGCTGCGTCAGACTGTTGATGTTGTTGACTGGCCGACCGGAGACGGGAAGAAGGAGACGCGTTTTGTTTTTGTTCAGAAACCGTCGAAAAGGAGCCGCGCCGCCGCCTCTGGGTCCAGATTGGGTTCGTTAAGAGTCTTATCTCGGTGAATAGCGCGTCTGGACCGGGCTGGAGGGCGAACACACCCCGACATTTGATCCAGAAAGGGAGGACTCGTCACCCTCTGACCCCCTCCCTGCCTCCCTCACACATTCACCACCATGACGATTCTCCCCAAGAAGAAGCCCAGCTCCGGGGTCGGGGTATCGGACCACGCCGATGACAGTGACCGTCGCAGCGTCTCCGACCCGCACCAGCACACGCACGCCGGGCGGACCGGTGCGCGGCCGAGGGCTTCGCCTCCGCCGTGGTCCTACCAGCCCGCTCCACCCTCCGCCAGGGACGACAGGCGGAGCATCGAAGCTAGCTCCCGTCCGCAGCAGGCCTCTCCGCCGCCCGTTGGCTCCGTGTCCCCCGTGGGGCCGGGAGACGTCCGGGACAGCGGCGTTGGGATGGGGGCCGGGTCCCGTGGTGAGCTTGTCGTATCGGGTAGCGTCGTCGGATGCGGCGGAGGCATCGGCAGCTGCTGCTCCGGGCCCGGACTGAGCAAAAGACGGCGGCAGGCTGGCACCTGCTCCGGCGGGGTGGTGGCGGCTCTGGCCGGCGGGGGCCAGCCCGGTGTAGCTGGACCGGGAGGGTCCAGCCAGGACACGGAGGAAGGAGCCGGGAACAACAGCGAAGACGAGTACGAGAACGCCGCCCGGCTGCAGTCTATGGACCCGGCTACCGTGGAGCAGGTAGGAAGCTAACGTCTGCTAAGATAACAACAGGAAGCTAGAGATGCTAATGCTAATGTGGCTACACAGGTGTGATCCAGAGCTTCACACAGACTGGGATCAGGTGACAGACACACACACACACACACACACACACACACACACACACTCAGTGGGTTTAAGCTGTGAAATGTGTTTTGTGTGTTCAGATGTTAAATAAAAAGTCAACACAACACCTCACATTAACCTGCAGGTCACCATAGCAACAGTATTGATGCTCTGACCCCAGACACGTTGGATGTAAACACGGCTGACCTTTGACCTTTGACCATGCGGACTCTCAGGTGTTCACACTGGTGTTTGTATGCATTAATAATTAGTTTTCGATTTCATGTGATACCAACAGAAGTCATGTTCATGTAAGATCCAGTTTTCTGTCAAGTGTGTTCATCTCAAACCAAAGCAGCAACACACACAGATCATTCTATCAGTTTCTCTGATTATTGAACTAAACTTGAGGTTCACTGTTCATCTCAAGCTCTCTATCAATCCATCTAATATTTAAAAGAATTATGACGTAACCTTTGACCTGTGGACCAGAGACAGACATTTCATATTGTTGTATTATTACCTCTGGGAACAGCTAATTAACTTTTGGTGCGGATCCAGATTAATTCAATCAAGATGCAGCAAATTACACATTAATATCAGTTCACTGTATATGTCTGATTCATCATTGAAAATTAATTATTTTCTTGAGATATCAACCAAAAAGTTGCAAACACAATTAAAGACAGAGATAGAAAATCCCTGGATCCTCTCCCTGAACAGATGTGCATCACAATTTGATGGATTCTACCCTGACACAGAGTTTTGTGGTAATGTTGCTAACTAAAAGAAACAAACAAAAACAAACTCTTTGTTTCTCTAGTTATTTCAAATCAAAACCCGCTCCACATGGACAACAACCTCAACAAACTATTTTGATGATTGACCAATCGTGTTGGTTTCAGGTTTTGGAATCTGGCTAAGAATCCAAACAAGCATTTAAAAAATAAATGGTCGATCAATCAAATAATTGTCACAGTGATTGATACTAAGATCAATTGTTAGTTTGAGACTCATAGAAAACTGAGCATTATAGAACAAGACGTCACCTTGAGGAACGATTAAAGCCCTTTTCACTTCATTAATGAAATGGATGATTTGTAAACAGAGCTGACAGTGAACGCACCCCCCAGGCTGAACATGTCCACGTCCAACGTGGTGACGATCCAGAGGTGTGAAACACGTGCTCTTACGTTCACACCTGGTCTGATCCAGTCTGAAAATCTGAATGAAGCTTTGTGTTTTTTTCGCCACTGTTTCATCTGATCTGTTAGTTCTGGTTTCACATTGTAATTTACAGACTAAAGCGTTTTGTCTGACATACGTACGTCCTGTCCTAATCACCTGCGTGGGCGGAGTCTACCTGCACTTGACTCTGATTGGTTTGCAGAGGGCATCTGATCTGGGAGTGTGGCCATTTGGGGGGGTGGTAGTCTTTCTGTTTGAATGGAGGAAATGAATGAAGTGCTTCATTTGGTTGCACTGGTTACATCATTATGGTATTACTACCAGCATCAGCACCTTCAGGCGCAGTACTCCAGTACTCCAGACTCGTTCAAATGCATCACATGACCGTCCCTTAATCCTGTCTCTACTTCCTGTGATTGAACAAAAAGTCAGAATTTCCAATAAAGTGTTTTCACTCTGCGAACAGAACCATGGTTCGGTTTGATCCGGACCCGGTTGGATCCAGGGAGCCTTTCAAACCTGATATTTAGGTTCAGACTTAACTCAAAAGTGTGAAGTTCTAAACCAACCAAGGTGCGAACGAGTCCCGATTAATTGTTTTAACAAATCCAATTAAATTGTTCTGCCTCCAGCTTTTTATTAATGTGAACAGCTTCTTCCTTTGTCTCACATCATCGTAAATGTTTCACGAACTCTGGGTGATGACGTCTTTGGCTGTCTAGGTCCAGCATACAGCTGACCCGTGTGTGTGTGTGTTCAGCAGGAGCACTGGTTTGAAAAAGCTCTGAGGGAGAAGAAAGGCTTTGTCATCAAGAAGATGAAGGAGGACGGAGCGTGTCTGTTCAGAGCCGTGGGTGAGTGACACACACACACACACACACCTGGTTTCAGGGTCAGGTGTGTCTGAAGTTCGTCTGGTCACCAGAAGGTGTCAGTGCGTGGCTACTTTTTCAGCTGTTGGACTGAGCGGCTTTGTTTCCTCTTGATGTAACTGGGATGTAAACTTTTATACACACAAACATATGAGACCACATTGAACATGTCTAATATATTCACATAAAACTGAAAATAATCAGAAAAATTCATTAAAAATAAGAAGTTATGCAAGTGACTTCATTAGTTTCCTCTGTGGTAGGATTAATATTATTATTAAGATTAATTACAGCTTTGAGCAGAGCTATTTTTCCGCTTGCTGTGTGTGTGTGCTTGTGTGTGTCTGTCTGTGTTTCTGTGTGTGTGTATGTGTGTTGTTTGAAGGTAAATGTGGGTCACTTTAAAAGAAGGTTTCTGTGACACACACACACACACAGGTCCATTCATTAGAGTCCAGGTTGTGTTTCAGCTATTATGTTGCTGTGTTTATGTCATCACACTGGCATTTGTGTGTGTTGTTCCTGGGATCTTGTTTTTTAACAAACAGTTCCTGAGTTTCAGTCTAAATGTTTTGTCGTCTGACATTTCTACGACAGGTTGCAGTTGCCTTACTCCTGTCTCACATTTTCTTTCATTCAACGTTAGAGCGATGCATCATGGTCTATTTGCTCAGAGGAAGTGATTATTTGAGTCATGTGACTGAGACTCAAATCATCTTGTGTCTTCTGGTGATTTAAATCCTGTAGGAAAGAAAGTGTCTCAGGGTTTAAATCTCTCATTTGTAGTTTGGGTGATGAAGAAGAGAATTTTGATGGATAATTTAACAGCTCTAACGTTTCACTCTGTGGAGGTTTGTTCAGATCACACAGCGCCCGTTAACACACAGAACATACATGTTTGTGAGGATAGACTCAGTGCTGCATCACCACTGATCCAGTTTATACTACTGGACAGTGAGAGAGAGACGGAGAGAGAGATTTGGGCAGACGAAAAAATTCCAACAGCTCAGTTTTCATTTTCCCTCAGTTGATTCTTTTCGCTTCTGCTTTCAGACTCATTTCTCTGCTACATGTTGTATTTCACAGGAATCATCACACATGTGCCCACACACACAGTTGGACAATGTTGTTTAGGGTTTGAGGTCTCAAACTGTCTGTAGCTGCCACTTTCTGTTTCAAGTAGGTGTGTGTGTGTCTGTCTGTGTGTGTGTCTGTGTGTTGTCGTCAGGTCACATTCCTCTTGTGAAACCTGGTCGACCTGTCGATCATCGTTTAATAAGTTTTGGTATGTGTGAGATGTTTTCACAACAATCTTTACAGCTCTGTGTGTGTGTGTGTCTGTGTCAGTGTGTGTCTGAAAGATCCACCCGCCTATATTCCAGCCTATATGTGTTACTAACACAGAACTTCCAAAAAACAGGAAATGCCAGAAATCTGCTTCGATTTCAAAATGATTACTTCTGTACAATTCTAAACTAAATATAAAGTGAGTATTGATTGTGTTGCTGTTGTTTTGTGACAGAGGAATCTGGCTCCGCCCAGCACACGTTCAAGTCTGTATTCATTTTGTCCTTTTTATTTGTTGTTACTCTACGTTTCTCTCACGCCATCTCTCACCGGTGTCTCTCACTCGCTCTTATTTTATTTTCCTTTTAATTTGTGCTGTAAATGCAGTGTTGTCACGTTGAGGGAAAAAATAGCAGCACTGATTCAAATGTGTGTTATAGATGTTTGTTTGTTTTTGGACATCTTCCTATCTCTTCATTTGTCTTCCACCTGAGAGAGAAAGTGAAACATGTTCTGTTTGCAACCAGTTGCACTTGTTTCACCGTCTTCACGTCCAAAAGTTCATGGACCTGTCTGATCTTTCAATCATCACTAAAGGTCAAAGGTCCAGACGTCCTGTCCTGTCAGAGCATCTGAATTCCTTTTAAAGAAGAATTTTAAACAGAAGAGGTCACTGACCTTTCAACTCTGAGTCAATTTAACTCGTTATCAACGCAGAGGTCATCAGCCAATCAGGTGACAGTCTGTGACCATTAATCATCACTGACTCGAGTCATGTGATGAGGAGTCAGGCCTCGATTCACCTGTTGAATCACTGAACTTTTTTTACTCTCAGAATTTCCAAAATTAAAATGATCAAAAACACATGTCACATGTCACAGTCATGTGGTGTAAACAGGAAGTAGACTGTCTGCACTGCATTTGGTTAAGTAACAGAGAATACCACTAATGAGGAACAGGGATTTTGTCTGACTGCGGCTGAAGAGGTGGAGTAAAAAAACTCTGAGGTCACGTCGGACATTTTTTACTTCTCGTAGCGTCAGTGAAACGAGAACATCGGCGATCTCGCAGCGTTTGATTTTTCCATTGCAGATGAAACAGATGTTTAGAAAATCCCTGGTGACGCTTTGCATCACTGGATGATTGTAACCAGCATGCATTGTGTTAGGACCAGCATGCATTGTGTCCACAGTGCCGCATCAAGTCGTATGCAACTAATGACTGTAGAATGACATAATCTACATAAACAGTAAAAAAAGCATATGGCGACAGTTCCCCCGTTTTAGGCCCCTCCCCCACCTTTCTTAGAATAACGTCCGTGCTGACCGATCCGAGCGCTCACTGGGGTTTCCTGTGTGTGTGGTTTATTATTTCTGTAGAAATCTATCTTTGCTGATAGTTTCTCAGCAGCCAGGTTTCATATGGTTGTGTGTCATCATCAGAAAAGGTCTATCACACACACGTTTGTACTTCTGTCTTAGCGAGGACACTCATTGACAATGCATTCCATAGCCCCTTACCCTAACCTTAACAATCACAACTAAATGCCAAACTTAACCCTAACCATTACCCTAACCTTAACCTAATTCTAACCTTAAAAAAACAAGTCCTAACCCCCCCAACAGTCCATTAAAGGTGGGTCACAAAGATATCTGTACAAGAACACACACAGTAGAGCAGCAGGTGTGTAATTCGGAAACTCTCAGAGGGAATCTCCCAACACATCTCTCTCTCTCTGTGTGTGTGTGTGTGTGTGTGTGTGTGTGTGTGTGTGTGTGTGTGTGTGTGTGTGTGTGTGTGTGTGTGTGTGTGTGTGTGTGTGTGTGTGTTCAGCCTCATCTCCATCAACAACATCGCAACTGACTTTTCACACACACAGAGAGACTGATGAGAAAAAGGAAGTTGTTGGGGGGTGTTCTGAGAAATCTGTGGTGACAGACCACGTGACTTGCTGGAAATGGAACCTAAGTGATGATCATTTGCATACCGCTGTGTGTGAACTGTAGCTGTCAGTTAAACGAACAGTTTTACACATTGCTAAGTTTGTTGAACTTGTTCCAACAGCATTAGTTGTAATGTAAACGTAAAGGCTGGTTAGTTTAGCTTAGCATAAACACTTGTAACAGAGGGGAGCCTGCTCTGTTCGAAGATAAACAAGGGGCACCTCTCAGCTCTTTGATTGTTTTGGTTTGGTCCATGTTCCATCTGCTAACATGGAGAAGGAAGGGTTTATGATCTATCCTGCAGCCATCCACCAGGGGGCGATCCAGTTTATATAGCTTCATTTTTTGGGAGCAGTTATGTCGTTTATCCTGAATCACAATGTACAGAAACCATTATGCTTCACGTAATAGTGACATTATCGTAACTGACCAATCACAATTCAACATGATGTGTAGTTTTACACCAGAGATGATCACGCTGGGCCCTGATTGGTCCATCAAGAATCTAACCTGAACTCTGTCTCTCTCAGCCGATCAGGTGTATGGAGATCAGGACATGCATGAAGTGGTCAGGAAACACTGTATGGATTACCTGGTGAGTCCCGCTGACCTCTGGTGACTCTCCAGCTCCTGAGCTCATTTACAGTCTAAAACTTTTCTTTGGGCGTTAAAGGTTTGTGTTAAAAGTAGATTTTCTCCATTAGATGAAGAACGCAGACTATTTCTCGAGCTACGTGACCGAGGATTTCACCACATACATTAACAGGAAGAGGAAAAACAACTGCCACGGCAACCACATTGAGATGCAGGCCATGGCCGAGATGTATAACAGACCGGTGGAGGTGTATCAGTACAGCACAGGTGAGTCCCACTGTCCAATAGCCACCTGCATATCTGTCGCCCCCTCAGCCAATCACAGCTGACCCTCCTCCTCTCTGCCACAGAGCCAATCAACACGTTCCACGGTATCCACCAGAACAACGACGAGCCCATCAGAGTGAGCTACCACCGCAATATTCACTACAACTCTGTGGTGAATCCCAACAAGGCCACGATCGGGGTCGGACTGGGACTTCCCGCCTTCAAACCAGGGGTAATACATGTTTACAACTGTCAACCAGGGGTTCCAGAACCTCATAGAGAATGTTGATGTTTTTAGACTTCCTTCAGTATGACAGTGATCCAGTGAAATCTTTCTGTACATCACTAAGTTCATCGCAAACAGGCGCTGATCACAGTCAGTTCAGCTGCATTATGGGAGCTGTAGATCCAAAACTTAAACCAGTGTCTAGGAGTTGTGCAGTTGATATTTTAAGTTGTTGTTTGTGTCTGTGTGTTTCAACTATTATATGTTTAAGTATATATGTTTTAACTGAAATTCAGCCCCCTCAGTACGCAGACCAGTCTCTGATGAAATCGGCAATCAAAACGTCGGAGGAGTCGTGGATCGAGCAGCAGATGCTGGAGGACAAGAAGAGGGCGACGGACTGGGAGGCTACAAACGAGGCCATCGAGGAGCAGGTGGCCCGGGAGTCGTACCTGCAGTGGCTGCAGGACCAGGAGAAACAAGCCCGACAGGTACTGTGTGTGTGTGTGTGTGTTAATGTGGAAATGAATGTGTAAAATACGCGAACGGCTCCATTCGTTTTTAAGTGACATGTTTCGCTCGTGTCTTCTAATTGTAATCTGATTGGTCGCTGACCTGAGACAACATGCACACACCGAGGCGACGAGCGAGTGGATCAGTTTTCATGTCTGACGTGATGAAGTGTAATGTCCCTCAATGACCTCTGTCGTCTCACTTGTGTTTTTGTCTTTTGTCGTAACAATGTGGGATTGTGTCGACTGAGACGCATTCCGGACGAGCAAGTGGATATTTGAAGTCTAGGATTTGCTTCGTCAAAGAACTGGGGGGGGGAAATATCAAGTGATGGGAACGTCTTTTCTTCTTCAGCCTCGTAAGGCCAGCGCCACCTGCAGCTCGGCCACGGCAGCAGCTTCAAGCGGATTGGACGACTGGAGCGCCCGGTCGCCGCGGCAACGGGACTCTGACCCCTCCCACTCCGACCTCACGTCCAGCTCGTCGACCAATAACAAGCCGCCCTCCCCCTCTGGAGCCGCACTCATCCTGAGCAAACCCCCCTCACCCTGCGCCCCAGGTAACACACACACATGCACATCATGTGTCATGTGCACGACCAATCGGAAACATCCAGGTGCTACTGTCCCAGGTTATCTGTGCTAATAACCTACTCTGTACTCTGCAGGTCCCAGTAATCAGAGTCGTCATCATCTGGAGTACAGAGCCATAATGCAGGAGATGTCGCCTACAGCGTTTGGTAAGACACAACACAAGCAACTTGTATTTCTATCTCTGTTCGGCCCCTCACATTCAAACAGCCTGTGAAGGGCCGGAGCTGTGCACCCTGTAAATCCACCATGCTGCAGGAAAGAATCTTCTTCCTGTCGTCTGTCCGGGGGGAAGGATCCCTCCTCTCCTGCTCCTCCTGGTGAGGTTTGTCCTCGTATGACTCGATGGTCGGAGGAGAGACGGTTTTAAAACCTCCTGAGGAATATCTGTGACACGGGGCTTTATAAAATAAACCTGGATTAACTTGTGACGGCGTGTTCTGCTCGGGTCTGCAGGTCGTGTCATGGAGTTCCTGTCTTTATTCATGAGCGTCCTGTTTTCATTTTGAGAGAATTATTTCTTCATTTCACGTTCAGGTCTTGTTAAAGCTGCCTCTGTTCCAAGCACTCCCTGCTCACGTGCACATTTTCTCTGGCTCGAGTCCTCCTCACATTCAGGCTCCGTGCACACTACAGTCTCTAAATCAGAGACTTTTGTAAATGCTCTTGGCCTCATTTGAAAACTCTTGGGTTTTGTTTTGTCCAGACGAACAGAAACTGAGACTAAATAATTAGTGCAGATGCCAACATACTATTCCTGATTGGTTCATATCAGTCACATGACCTGAAAAAGCATAGCTCACGTTAACTGTCATTTTAAGATTCCACCTTGTCTTTGCTCAAAGAAAAACAACCCCTTCATATTCTTGTTAACTAAGCAACCATCTGGGGAGTAGACAATCGACTTCCTGTTTACACCATTGGACCTATATACCATTGGACGAATTGGATCATGTCTCTTGCATCTACCCACAGCGACTGACAACAGTCTGTTTCAGACGACTGACCTCATTTATTTCATCCGCCTGTAATGAGGCAGCAATGAGTCCTTTGATCAGCGTCATACCTGGCGTTCTATTGGTTGTTGTTTGTGTAGGATAGTTTGAAGCAGAGGAGCTGTGCATGTGAGTGGAGGCTGTTTGAGAGTGAGGGCCGAGCTCTGAGCGGAAATGAACAGATAATTCTCTTAAAGAGAGAAACTCCTGTCAGTCATTTCTGTTGTTTACTGTCAAACCTCCGCCCGAGTCAACAGGAAGCAGCCGAACAGAGCAGGGTGTGGTGTGTGTGAGTGTGTGTGTGCATGTGCAGGGTTATCCGAGGTGAAACATAAGCTGGGGTCACCCGCTCAGTCTGAGTGTTGTCAGTAGAGTGTTATCGGATGTTTACAGCTCAGATGTGAACTCTGCAGAGTTTTAATCACAGAACAGAACAGATTTGAACTCACCAAGATGTTGCTGCTTCGCCCCGTCTCTGCTCAGTGAACTCACTTTCCTTGGAACATAATCTCTCCCTTTCCTTCATGTCTGCAGTGTCTGAAGTGTCCGATTTTCTATTGTTATAATTTCAGGCTCCATCCACACTGACATAGGTTTCAGTTTTAAAACTCCATTTTGCTGTGGCTACACCTGGCATCCACACAAGTCTTCCAGCCTCAGAGACTGAGGCCTTGTTTTACTTTGAAGCCTCTGGGGTTGTGTTTAGTCTGTAAAGATGGAGACTCACATGTTGTGTGTCCCTCGAGCCGCAGTTTTCTGTCAGAATGCGTATAAAACTATCCAAGCCCGACTCAAACCCAAAAGCCATTCCGTTTTTTTCGTTTTGCTAACGCATCAAAACTGCTTGTCGGTGTAATTGCAGATTAAAGTGTTTTCTGAAATTTTGACAAACTAGAGTCAAAAATTGAAATTATGAACCTCCAAAACAAGCATAATAGGTCTCCTTTGATTGGTTATTTGATAACCTAAAAACGGGCTTGGACGTCATCATTGACAGCTGAGACTGACCTTGACACCGCGGTTCCACTCCACGATCACTCCAATGACACAGCGTGGATATCTGAGATAGTTTGGCTTCATATCTGGATAGTGGCAGGAAGTGGAGACGCGTCGTCCATCTTCAGTAGATGCTCCTGCTGAATGGAGTCAAAGTCGTGAACCAGTCAATGTGGGGTCAGTCACAGTTGGCGTGTGTTGTGTGTGCGGTCTGTAACTCTGCGTGTGTGTGTGTGTCTGTGCTGCAGGTTTGACGGACTGGGAGGATGATGAGATTCTGGCGTCGGTGCTGGCCGTCTCTCAGCAGGAGTACCTGGATAGCATGAAACAGAGCACCGCCATGCATCGAGAGAGGGAGCCGTCACCTGACAGCAGCTGATAAACAACTGACACACAACAACACACAGACACACACACCAACACAACCATGACCTTTGACCCCCCTCCTACTCGCCTCCACTATCCCAGCCCCCTCTGCCCCCCCGGCGCTGACCCACTGAAGGAGATCGACCAGGGAAAAAATAAAACATCAAACAAATAAATGCACACTTGTTTTTTTCTTTCAACTCATCCGCTCATCTCTTTCTCCATTCTGTCGTCTCCTACTCCCTCGTTCCCTCGTTTCCTCCTCCCCGTTGTCCCATAACACCTTGCTTCCAGCCATTTCCAAACAACCCACTCCAACCCCACTCTTTGTTTTCCAGAGGGAGCTCGGTCTTACTGCTGATTTCAGATAAGTTCTGATATTTAAACATCATATTTGGCAGCTTTCAACTTCACGTTCAACTTTTATACTTTGTTTAGTTTTTCCGAATTGTACTGATATTCTGTCTGTAGCAGGATATTAGCTCTGGGCATTTGGTCTCAAATGAGGAATGCTAATCCGGAATCGGAGCTGAACTCGAACCACTCTGCAGGTGTAGCAGTGTCCTCTCTGCTAAGCTAGCATGTCGTGTAAGTGTAGTTCCTTACGACATCGCTGTTAGCCTAGTGGCTGATAGCAACAATTTAAACTTGATTCTCACTCCTCTTTAAGCGCCAACTAGCGGCCATTTTGTATGAGGAATGTGAATCCTGCAAATCATGACTGAAGAATCTGACCACTCCACAGGCACTGAGATCTATCACCTGAAGTCTTACTGGGCTTATCGCTAGATTTCTGTCAGATCGCTAATTAGCTGTGTCGCTGTCAATAACTTTATCTTTTCCTGCTCATTCTTCTCATAGTTCCTGTTGGCCGACATTATGTATAAGGCTAATCATCTTTGAGCTTAATGTTGTCCCAGGCTAAAGAAGCTTACTCTTTTTATTGTAACGCTATTTCTGGTATCACTGCCTAAATGCTACATTACAGTTAGCTTAGCGGCATATCGATATCATTTTCATGCTTTTTACAACTCCCAGCCATTTTGTGAGAAATGCTAATCTTGCTAATCCAAACTGACAAAGACAACTACAGAATCTGTATCGGTGTACTGTAAGCTACAGTAGCATGCTCTTGAGCAAGCTAGCTGTCGCCTGAAGTTTTACTACGTTTAGCGCCTTCTAAACTGGTTGTGCTGTTCATTCTGTGGACTTACACAAAGTGGCCACCAGTTGGCGCTATGGGAAGGGTGGGAATTGGTGGGAAGCTTACGGGCCACACAGTTTTAGTGTTATCATTCGTTAACTAGTTCGTTAACTACTTTTAGCATTTCCCACTCTTTCTCAGTCCTCTCGTTCTGGCAGCCATTTTGAGCGTAAAGTGCTAATTAGCGAGCAGGCTATCACCTTGTGTCTTATTCTAATTTAAAGATAGCTCCTGCTGAGGTTTGCATCCCCCCAACAAGCTGTATTTCAGTTAGCATACCCGCTGATAGCAAAATCCTTTCCCCACCATGTTCACAGCTGGCAGCCATCTTGTTCGACCAACACACATTTACTTTCCATCGCGGTCTGTAACTCCTCCTCCCTCTCTCTTCTCCATTATGTCTTCCTCTCTCCATCATCATCATCGTCATCGGACTTATTTAGCTGCATGTTTAATTGACCACGACCAACATCATCATAGAGAAAAGGCGACAAATAAAAAAGGAGAGAAAAAAATAGAGAATTGTCATACTTATCCCCTTAATGATTATTATTGTTGTTATTATTAATAATATAAGTTTGTTTTATTTTATTTTATCATTTGGGATGAAATACCTTTTTTTTTCTTGGAATAAAAAGAGGAAAATGTTTCTGAATGAAAATGTTTTGGAGTTTTATTCTGCATACAAACGTCTCGTCTTTTCTGCCATTTAACTTCTGTCCGTCTATCATCTTTAATCTGTTTCATCATCACTTCTTCTTCATCTCTTCCTCCGCTCCTTTGTTTCACCCCTTCTTTATTCACTAAATCTTCCCTCCTCTCCTGCCTCACCTATGCCTCCATCTTCTCAGTATTCCTCATCGTCCTCTTCCTGTTCTGTCTTCTCCTCACTTGTCTTTCTTTTCAGAGCAGACCGAGATAGGAATTGTTGTGATGATGTCATCCGTGTCCTGCTCCAGGACGTCCTGGTTACTTCTTACATTCTGAGAATAAGAAGTGGCAGATTAAATAGATCACAAACACTGACAAAGTATAATGTTTTTAATTTCACTGCAGGTCATTTAAAGGGAAGCTGTGTACATTACATTGAGATCTGTTCAGTTTCAGTTGAATTGTCCAACATGAGGAAATTGTTTTACAAAGCAGAGGGACAAATATTTACATGTGACCATAAAATGACTCACAATAAGACGTCATCCCTCATTAAACAGGGTCGATCTTTACATCATGTGCTGCTGGATGATGTTAATTTTCCAAACACACATGTCACAGGGGGAATTCACATGTTACTGCGAAACAGGATATAAGATTTGGACATAGTTTCCACTTTATTAGGTACACCTGCAGAAACTGCTCAGACGAGTTGAATCGTCTGTGTGATTGTTACTGAGCTCCTAGTTTGTGCTGTTGTTGTACTGAACTATACAATTTTTTTATTATTAATCATTTGTTAATTATATCAATTATAGCCACACTACTTTATTGTTTGGTCGATATTATCGGTTTCACAGATTTTTGTTCATGTTTTTTTATATGAAAACTTATTTTACAGAATATACAATGCAGAAAAAGATGTACATTTATGTTTAGATTTTACATTTAATTCAATTCAACTTAAATTAATTCAAGTTGTATGTGTTTGGTTGTATTTTTTCTTGTATTTATAATAAAGTTTATGCTAAAATAAAATATAAATCCTTTTGTACATTTCTTTAACATAAGGTTTTGATAACGGCATCTTAGGAATCATTGACTTTTTTTAAACATATTTGCTGATAGTGGAAATTTCAGGATGTTTTAATAAGGCTGAACATTTCATCACCATATAACTTTCATTCATGGATGTTAATTATCACAATAAATGTCAAATCATTATTTCTCGAAATCTTGTAACGACCATCCCGTGACTTTTGAGAACAATTTAATTGTTCACTTCTAAGTAAAATGAGGCTGAACAATGCATAAACTTTGTATATATATATGTATAAATATAAATAAATACAGTTTCAGTCTGAGACCTGGACGGGAAACAAGCAGAGGAACTAGTATGCATGTTCTTGTACTTATACCTTTGTGAGGACATTTTGACAGGTATTCAGAGATTCATTGTTCAGGTGTGTGACCGTGTGTGTGGGTGAATGACTGCATGAGTGTGTGTGTGTGTGTGTGTGTGTGAGTGCATGACTGTGTGTGTGGGTGAGTGCATGACCGTGTGGTTGGGTGAGTGCATGACTGTGTGACCAAAGTGCTGCTCAATGTTTGAACTGTTGTGTTTTTCTATAATTAAAATCCATTTAAGAGCAATGAGATAATGTATATTAAGATGTGGCGCTATTCTTAATTGACTGTGTGCATGTGCGTGCATGTGTGTGTTTGTGTGTGTGTGTGTGTGTGTGTGTGTGTGTGTGTGTGTGTGTGCGAGTGTGCGAGTGTGTGTGTTTCCCGGCAGCAGCTCGCGCGCTCTGAATTCTCTGAATTCCTCTCGCGGGTGATCTATAGTCATAAAGCTTGAATCTGATTGGCTGGATGGTTCAAAACACTGAGCACACGTCTCGCTGCTGATTGGACAACAGAGCGTTGAGTGGGCGCGGTCCCAGGAGCACATCTATAAAAGCTGAAACGACGGTGCCGTTGATCAGAGTCGTCATAAGTTCACAAGTTCGATTTCCCGCCCGACGTTTCAACGGTTGTAACATCTGAGCGGCGGAGGGACACGACGTGAAGAGGTGAAGCCGCCGCAGGATGAGGAGCTTCCGCCTCTAGAGACAGAACGCCCCCGACATGTTGGAGAAAAGAGCCACGGAGTGTAAAGAGGAGGAGGAGGAGAGAGGGAAACACGGTGAGCACTAGAACTACACAACCACACACGCACACAAACAACACAGCAGCAGAGGAAGAAGAGGGACAGACAGTGAGCACAACTTCACAACTACACACACACAACACAGCAGCAGAGGAAGAAGAGGGAGACACAGTGAGCACAACTACACACAAACACACACACACACAAACAACACAGCAGCAGAGGAAGAAGAGGGAGACACAGTGAGCACAACTACACACAAACACACACACACACACACACACACAACAAAGCAGCTGAGGAAGAAGAGGGAGAGAGAGGGAAACACGGCGGGAGAACAACAACACAACAATACAAACACAACAACACAACATCTGAGGAGGAAGAGGGAGAGAGAGGGAAGCATGGGGGAACCACAACAACACAACACAACAACACAAACACAACAACAGAGGGAGAGAGAGGGAAACACGGGGGGAACAACAACACAAACACAACAACTGAAGAAGAAACAGGGAGACAACTAATGTACAACATTAACCAACACCTGCTAAGAGTGAAGATTATTTTAATCATTTAATTAATGGAGTAAAAATAATTAGAAAAAATATTAAATCATCTTTCATGTTTTTTATATAAAGAGAAACTTTTGAGTCAGAGTCAATCTGACGTGTGTTCCCTGAACTTTAATCACGGCTCACTGCCTCAGCAGCTCGTTCACTTTCCTTATTGTTGAGGTTGAGGTGCAGCTCCGGTATGTTATTTACAACCACAGGAGCAGGTGGATATAGAGACTGTGGTGTGTGTCTGTGTGTGTGTGTGTGTGAGAGGGAGAGTAGATATGTGTACTCATCGTGCTGTTTTCTCTCCTCCTCAGGGAAGGAACCGTTCTGCAGCCAGTATCACTGTGGTTCTCTGCTCGGCAGAGGAGGCTTCGGTTCTGTGTTCTCAGGTCACCGGCTCTGTGATGGACTGCAGGTCAGAACACACACAGCCCACACACACACGAACACACACACACAAATTAACACACTGACTGCTCATTTCTAGATATTTTACGTTTTATTTTATTTTTTTGTTTTGTTCTTTTATTTGCAGTAAACAACAGAGAAAATGAAAATGAAAAAATCTTGCAAAAAAGTGAGAATCTGAAGATTAAATAAAGATATGTACATTTAATCTAAAACATAACCATGAAGCAACTTGTGTTTAAAAGAACTTTATTTCATTATATCATATTTAAGTTGATTTAAAGTCATAGTTAAAGGTTGTTTTTATGCTTCATTATATTTAGTAAAACACCATTTCCTTATTTGTCTGCGCAGGTTGCCATTAAACAGATCTCCAGTGACAGAGTTCAGCAATGGGCCAGACTGGTGAGTTATTAACATATTGATTGTGTATTTAATTTGTTCATTATATTCAAACTGTGACGTTCAGGATGATGGAAAATTCAGAAACCAATATTGAAACAGTAGAAGCTCCGCCCCCTGCTGGACTCTCAGGGGAATTACAGCTGCAGGTGTTTAAACTGTGACGTCATGGGCCTGTTTGTGACAGTGGGATTTTCCCTCTGTAACAAACTTAACCTGGGGAGCCCCCTCACCCCCCCTACCACCCCCACCTCCTCCTTCACAATAAAAGCACCCAGACAAACACCTGCAGACGATGACTCAGAAAAAATATCCAGAGGAACCAAACTGACATTTAGTGAAAGAAATCCCCCACAGGAGAAGTCGTAACAGAAAACTTTGAAGTTTTAAAGATTAATTAAATAATCACGTTAACAGCAGGAAATCAGAGAACAAACTGAAGATCAGAGGTGACTGTGGTGATGATGATAAATCCTCTGCCCCCTCAGCCCGGCCACGCTAGCCCCGTTCCCATGGAGATAGCCCTGCTGGAGCGGCTTTCGGAGGTCGAAGGTCACGAAGGAGTCATCTCCATGCTGGACTGGTTCGAGGTGGAGGAGCAGGGCTTCCTGTTGGTGCTGGAGCGACCAGCGACGTGTCAGGACCTGTTCGACTTCATCACCGAGCGGGGAGCGCTGCCTGAACACCTGGCGCTCAGGTGCTGACTCTGTTCACTCTGTTCTTTGTAAAGCTTCAAATCACAAGACGACTCCTCAAGGCACTTTGCATACTGAGTTGTTAAGGTTCAGCTTGTCTCCCTCAGGTTTTTCCGTCAGGTCGTGGAGGCGCTGCAGTTCGTGCACGCTCACGGAATCGTGCACAGAGACATCAAAGACGAAAACATCGTGGTCGACACGAGAACACTTGACGTCAAGATCATCGACTTCGGATCCGGAGCTCCGCTCAAAGAGACGCCCTACAGCGAGTTCGAAGGTAACGAGGCGGAGCTTTCCCACCTGTAGAGAGCTCACATGGAGGTCACATGACCAGGGATGTAACGACACGCCCCTCTCCATCTTCCTCCTCAGGTACTCGGGTGTACAGTCCTCCTGAGTGGATCCAGTCTCAGTCCTACCATGGCGTCTCTCTCACCGTCTGGTCTCTGGGCGTTTTGCTCTTTGACATGGTCTGTGGTGATATCCCGTTCGAGCGTGACCAGGAGATTGTGGCGGCCACGCCCATTTTCACCAGACGGGTCTCCAAAGGTGAGCACAGGCTCCGCCTATCACTCTGACCCGATGAACTCTGATTGGGTTGAATGTGAACCTTTCCTTACATTGAATCACATTTAACAACGACCACATGTCACCATTCTTCCAGAATGCCAGTCTCTGATTCGCTGGTGCCTCTCGTACCGTCCAGAGGAGCGTCCGACGCTGGAGGAGATCCTGAACCACCCCTGGATGGAGGAGGGGGGTGGGGACCTGCAGGACGACCACAGCCCTCTGCCCAGTCAGTCCCTCTGACACACGTCCCTGAACCTCACTGAACTCTTTACGCCACAGGCTGACACGGCTCAGCCAGCAGGGCGGCGACAGAAACTAAATCCTCACAATGGACTTTAAAGGAGCAGGTCGTGTTTTTAACTGCTGGAAGATCAAACTGTTTATTTCTGCCTCAAAATCAACGTCTGAAATCCCTGATGTTCACGTGTCCTTGAACTCAGCGGCAGAGTTGTCAAACAGCGTCAACGAGAACGTACGGAGAAAGTGAAGCAGCTGCAGGAAGAAGAGACAAGTGTTTTTTTAAGTCTGATTATTTATCTGAACGCAGCAGGTTCACAGGTCATGTCTGATTGGTCGAGACAGACCTCCACTTTGGTCATTTATTGATCAGAATATTTATTTGGTTTTTCAGTCACTTTACTGATAGTTTCACGTCGTCTGTTGTAAACATGAGGAAAATGGAGGAACACGTGATGAATGAACGGGCATTATTCCACAGGGGTAGAATCCCATGATCTGCTCAACTGAGGATGAAGGCGATTTTACCAGAGGTGCCGAGCAGTATGAGACATAGGCCATTATTTTAGGAAGGTGACGATATTAATAATTTATAACAAAAAAACGTATGTTTCTCAGTAAAGCCTTTGTGTCAAAGGGGAACTGCAGCTGGTCTGTGGACGTCTGTCTCTGGATTTTCTCCATTTTCCTCCGGTTGCTCAGACGACTCAGACGTTTACAGAAAAGTGTCCTGACTGACAGAAACGTTTCTGCAGGCGACTCAAACACGAAACCTCGAAGAAGAAAGTTTTTTTTAGTCTGAGTTTCCATCTGCGTCCTCCGTTCTGTCGAGGATCAGGTCTCAGGTTCGTCATGTAAGTACTTGTGTATTGCTCAGGGGTCAAAGTTCAAAGTGGCTCGTGGGTCACTTGTTTTAGTTTATTTACATTAAATAACAATCTGGATCAAGGGAAAAAAGATCCAACGTTTGAATAAAAGTTTTTCTTTTCATCACATCGTGTCGTGGGTCTTGATTCAACAGTAAAGTCTCATCACAAGCAAAGAGACTGGAAGTGCTGCAGTGCCCCTACTGGAGAGGTTTTATAAATGCATGGGGAAAAAGTTCTGTCAGATAAAATAAAATACTCATAAATTAGTTAAGAAATGGGTTTAATATTCTTTTAATATTTAATAGTTTTAGATTTATTTAATTTTAGAGACATGAACGAATCTCTGATTTCTCAAACTCTGAATTCACGTTTGTCAGAAGAATCGTTCTCTTATTCAACAGCTATTTTCATTATCAACACATCTTTATTTTTCTTTAATAATCAATAAATCCATGATTTTTAAAGTATTCTTTTGAAGCTCCAGTGGATTTTCCAGTGTTTTCCAGGTGAACTGGTTTCATCAGAACATTCAGACTGAGGAAAGCTTCACCTGCAGCTTCATGTTAAAAAGCCTCAGCCTGTGGTTCTCTCTTCCACCAACAGGCGGCTTTCGACACCAGCCACGTCTGGCAGGTGAGGTGTCACTCGGCAGCCAATAGGATTCCTCCCTGGTCAACATGAGGGGGAACAAGGATGTGACTGTTGTACTGTTTGCAGGGTCAGAGAGGAGGAAGAGGATGAAGAGGTCTTACTCCGACTTTTTATCCAGGTGCCAAATCGGTTCAAACCTGCTTCTCAAGTAACTGATGTAAAACTTTCAGGGCCACCGTACATAACGATAAGATGAGAAACTCGTTACAGCAGCAGACGGTCAGAGTGAGGTCGACAAGAAACGTGGGAAGGTATAAAAATACAATAAATAGTCAATACAATAGAAAAAGTGAATAAGTACATAAAGTACAACTTTCGCTATAGACAGAAAACATTACTCGTAGAGAAACGTACTCAGGTAAAATAGAACCATAAACACACATTTTTACAGTGACAAAAACAATGTCAAAACACTACATGACAACAAAACACAACAGAATGGAATTTCTACATTTTATATATAACTGCAGTTTGTAAACACACCAGCGTTACTAATCAATAATAAACTAAATTATTCCGATAATAATGATAAATGTATAGTTACGTGTTTTCAGTTTTTTGGGACAGTTTTTTTGAAAGATGCTAAAAAATATAGTTATATTATTATTATTATCATTATAACTATTATTATTCTAACTATTATTATGTTGTTAGTAAATATGTACCTCTAATATTTTGAATACACGACTAGTAGTAGTATTTTAAGTTGTAGTATTTCACTGAAAGGCCCGAGTACTTCCTGTTGTGTGTTTTTTACATCCAAGTGGCTCCTCCTGTCATCGGAGGGATCTCAGCTGTAGTTCAGTTCCGGGACACCTCAGAACCTGCACGGTGACTTCTACTCTCATGTCCCCGGTTCTTCCCCCGCGTCTCCTCGGTCCTCAGCCCCGCCGCTCCGAGCACTCTATCCCGGACTAAAACAGAAAGCTCTCCCCCGGTGCTCGCTGCTCCGGCTGGGTCTGAACCGTGAACCGGGGCTAGCTGGGAGGCTAGCGGGGTGTTAGCAGCGCAGGCGGCCGGGAGCAGGCTCGGTCCGCTCGGACAGTTGGAGCGAAGGTATGGGAGGAGGGAGCCACAACACGGAGGTGGAGGAGAAGACAGCGACCCGGGCCCAGAGTGATGGTGAGCCGGGGAGGGAGACAGCCGAGAGCCGTGTGTGTGTGTGTGTGTGTGTGTGTGTGTGTGTGTGTGTGTGTGTGTGTGTGTGTGTGTGTGTGTGTGTGTGTGTGTGTGTGTGTGTGTGTGTGTGTGTGTGTGTGTGTGTGTGTGTGTGTGTGTCCCTCTAGTATTCGTGTGTGTGACTGTGAGTCTGTCTCTCTCTTGTGTGTGTGTGAGAGAGATTTTGTCTACACATGAGTGTGTTTGTGTGAGATAGAGAGTGAGTGTGTGTCCGTGTCCTTCTCTATTCAGCAGTGTGTGTGTTTTTAGGTGTGGTTCAGTTGTTAGAGAGCTGGTGAAGTTGTCACTAACAGACACACACAGACACACACAGTGTCCTAACAGCTCCTGTCAGAGGTTCGAGATACATCTTGTAAATCTTGAATCTCTGGTTTGATGGGTGGGTTGTGACCCTCCGTGTCTGAGTCTGAAGAGAAGAACACAAACCTGTTCCTGTTAACGAGAAACCTTCAGAGTTTGTGAGGACGAGTTTCAGTGATGGAGAAAAAAACTTGTTTCTCAATCAAAGCCGAGCCCTCGCACTCTTGTGAACATCTGGGGTTGTCGGTTAGATGCCTGTTAATTCATCAGGAACTGTCCTGAGACCAGTTTGCTGCCGACCACGAGAGGAACAGACCATGAAAACAAAGTGTACAATTAATGAAGGGAGGTTTTCTCTGGTCTGAAGCTTGGGGCAGATGGGTCGAGTGGAAACAACTTCCTGTTTCATGGCGACGCTTTGATCCGATGACAACATTTAACGTTTTTCATAAATCCAAATCCTAATGTTACCCAAAAGCTTCTTTGTTGACCCTGGTAGGAGCAGCTTATTCACATGTGTGTGTTTGTTGTGTGCAGTGAACAAACGGCTGAAGTACGTGAGCCTGGTGGTGCTCGTGTTCCAGAACGCGTCGCTCATCCTCAGCATCCGGTATGTCCGCACGCTGCCGGGGGAGCGCTTCTTCACCACGTCCGCCGTGGTCATGGCGGAGCTCCTGAAGGTCCTGACGTGTCTGCTCATCATCCTGCTGCAGAAGAGACGTAAGTTCATGAGACACACTGAGTGAGCTACACGTCCCAGACAGGAGAGGAGTCACGTGAGGGGACAGGTTAGGAGACAGGTTAGGAGACAGGTGAGGGGGCAGGTTAGGGGACAGGAGAGGAGACAAGTGAGGAGACAAGTGAGGAGACACGTGAGGAGACACGTGAGGAGACACGTGAGGAGACACGTGAGGGTTAGGTTTAGGAGACAGGTTAGGAGACAGGTGAGGAGACAGGTGAGGGGACAGGTTAGGAGACAGGTTAGGAGACGGGTGAGGAGACACGTGAGGAGACAGGTTAGGGGAAAGGAGAGGAGACAGGAGAGGAGACATGGGACAGGTTAGGGAACAGGAGAGGAGACAGGTGAGGAGACAGGAGAGGGGATAGGTGAGGGGGCAGGTTAGGGGATAGGTGAGGGGGCAGGTTAGGGGACAGGAGAGGACACAGGTTAGGGGACAGGAGAGGAGACAAGTGAGGAGACACGTGAGGGGACAGGTTAGGGTTAGGGGACAGGTTAGGTGACAGGTTAGGAGACAGGTTAGGAGACAGGTTAGGAGACAGGAGAGGAGACAGGTGAGGAGACAGGAGAGGAGACAGGTGAGGAGACAGGTTAGGGGAAAGGAGAGGAGACAGGAGAGGAGACACGGGACAGGTTAGGGAACAGGTGAGACAGGTGAGGAGACAGGAGAGGAGACAGGTGAGGAGACAGGTGAGGAGACAGGTGAGGAGACAGGAGAGGAGACAGGTGAGGAGACACGTGAGGAGACAGGTTAGGGGATAGGTGAGGGGGCAGGTTAGGGGACAGGAGAGGAGACAAGTGAGGAGACACGTGAGGAGACACGTGAGGGTTAGGGTTAGGGGACAGGTTAGGTGACAGGTTAGGTGACAGGTTAGGAGACAGGTTAGGAGACACGTGAGGGGACAGGTTAGGGGACAGGAGAGGATACAGGTTAGGGAACAGGAGAGGACACAGGTTAGGGGACAGGAGAGGAGAGGAGACAGTTAGGAGACAGGTTAGGAGACACGGGAGGGGACAGGAGAGGATACAGGTTAGGGGACAGGTGAGGAGACAGGTTAGGAGACATGTGAGGGGACAGGTTAGGAGACAGGTTAGGGGACAGGAAAGGAGACAGGTGAGGAGACAGGTGAGGGGACAGGAGACGATACAGGTTAGGGGACAGGAGAGGAGACAGGTGAGGAGACAGGTTAGGAGACAGGTTAGGAGACATGTGAGGAGACAGGTTAGGAGACATGTGAGGGGACAGGAGAGGAGACAGGTGAGGAGACATGTGAGGGGACAGGTGAGGAGACAGGAGAGGGGACAGGTTAGGAGACACGTGAGGGGACAGGTGAGGGGACATGTGAGGAGACAGGTGAGGGGACAGGAGAGGGGACAGGTGAGGAGACAGGAGAGGAGACAGGTAAGGAGACATGTGAGGGGACAGGTTAGGAGACAGGTTAGGAGACAGGTGAGGAGACAGGTGAGGAGGCAGGAGAGGAGACAGGTTAGGAGACATGTGAGGAGACATGTGAGGAGACAGGAGAGGAGACAGGAGAGGAGACAGGAGAGGAGACAGGTGAGAAGACAGGTGAGGAGACAGGTGAGGGGACAGGTTAGGAGACACGTGAGGGGACAGGTGAGGGGACAGGTGAGGAGACAAGAGAGGAGACAGGTGAGGGGACAGGAGAGGGGACAGGTGAGGAGACAGGAGAGGAGACATGTGAGGGGACAGGTTAGGAGACAGGTTAGGAGACACGTGAGGGGACAGGTGAGGAGACAGGTGAGGAGGCAGGAGAGGAGACAGGTTAGGAGACATGTGAGGAGACATGTGAGGAGACATGTGAGGAGACAGGAGAGGAGACAGGAGAGGAGACAGGTGAGGAGACATGTGAGGAGACAGGAGAGGAGACAGGAGAGGAGACAGGTGAGGAGACACGTAAGGAGACAGGAGAGGAGACATGTGAGGAGACAGGTTAGGAGACAGGAGAGGAGACACGTCACTTTTGGTTTTCCTCTTCACTGGTTGTTCTCGTGACTTTGGGTCCGACTTCACTGAATCATCTTCTCGTGTCTCTGAATGAATAAAGCAGTTGTTTTGTTTCTTGATGTTTTATTGACTCAAACATTAATGAAGATTAATAAAGAAAATAATTTAAAGATTGGAAAAGATCAAAACCCACAACTCAGAGCACAGACTGTATATAAAGAGCATCCATCTTGTTCCACCTCCTGCTGTTGGACAAAGTGCAGCTGAAGTGGGACGGTGTCTGCGTGTGGACGTTAGCGTCCCGAGGCCTGAGCTTCATGTCTGTCCCTCTGTCTTCAGTGAACGTGAAGGAGACGGTGTTGTTCCTGCTGGACGCCATCGTGTTCCAGTACAAGGACACTCTGAAGCTGTCCGTCCCTTCACTCATCTACACGCTGCAGAACAACCTGCAGTACGTCGCCATCTCCAACCTGCCCGCCGCCTCCTTCCAGGTCTGACACAGGCCACGCCCACAGGACACGTCCTACTTTTGTCACCTGCTGTCAATCAGCAGATTGTTGTCACTTCCTGTCTGTAGCTGTGAGCCCACTGGACGTAAATCACACATCAGTACATTCATTTTTTTCAAGTTTTTTCCACTGTAGCTTTTCTGAACCACAGGAGGAAACTGTGTATTTGCAGGGGACTATTTTCAGCTGCGGATGGATCTCCATGTTGGATGAGTGTATGAAATATGATCTATAACAACATGTGTCTGTCCCTCAGGTGACGTATCAGCTGAAGATCCTCACCACAGCTCTGTTCAGTGTGATGATGCTCAGAAAGTCTCTGTCCAAAGTCCAGTGGGTTTCTCTGCTGCTGCTGTTCGCTGGAGTCGCCATCGTACAGGTACTGTCCCCTAACCTGTCTCCTCTCCTGTGTCCTCACGTCTCCTCACCTGTCTCCTCTCCTGTGTCCTCACCTGTCTCCTCTCCTGTCTCCTCTCCTGTGTCCTCACCTGTCTCCTCACCTGTCTCCTCTCCTGTGTCCTCACGTCTCCTCACCTGTCTCCTCTCCTGTGTCCTCACGTCTCCTCACCTGTCTCCTCTCCTGTGTCCTCACATCTCCTCACCTGTCTCCTCTCCTGTGTCCTCACGTTTCCTCACCTGTCTCCTCTCCTGTCCCCTCTCCTGTCCCCTCTCCTGTCCCCTAACCTGTCTCCCCTCTTCTCTCTCCTCACGTGTCCCCTCTCCTGTCCCCTCTCCTGTCCCCTCTCCTGTCCCCTCTCCTGTCCCCTAACCTGTCTCCTCACCTGTCTCCTCTCGTGTCTCCACACGTGTCTCCTCTCCTGTCCCCTCTCCTGTCCCCTCTCCTGTCCCCTCTCCTGTCCCCTCTCCTGTCCCCTAACCTGTCTCCTCTCCTGTCTCCTCTCCTGTCTCCTCTCCTGTCTCCTCTCGTGTCTCCTCACCTGTCTCCTCTCCTGTCTCCTCTCGTGTCTCCTCACGTGTCTCCTCTCCCATCACATGTCTCCTCTCCTGTCTCCTCTCCTGTCTCCTCATCTGTGTCCTCTCCTGTCCCCTAACCTGTCCCATCATATGTCTCCTCTCCTGTCTCCTCTCCTGTCTCCTCATCTGTGTCCTCTCCTGTCCCCAAACCTGTCCCATCACGTGTCTCCTCTCCTTTGTGTGTGAGTGAGCGGACGGCTGGTCAAGGATTGAGCTGATTGGTCGATCTCTCCTGTGCAGGTGCAGCAGCAGGAGGGGAACAAGGAGGCGTCGGACAGCTCCAACCAGAACTACATGGTGGGTCTGATCGCCGTCGTGATCAGCTGCCTGTCCTCGGGCTTCGCTGGTGTTTACTTTGAGAAGATCCTGAAGGGGACCTCCGCCTCCGTCTGGGTGAGGAACGTGCAGCTGGGGATCTTCGGCATGGCGCTCGGCATGCTGGGACTGTGGTGGAACGACGGCCCCGCTGTAGCCGAGCGCGGCTTCATGTTCGGCTACACCGACATGGTGTGGTGCGTCATCTTCAACCAGGCGTTCGGCGGGCTGCTGGTGGCCGTGGTGGTGAAGTACGCCGACAACATCCTCAAGGGCTTCGCCACGTCCTTCTCCATCATCGTGTCCACGGTGATGTCCATCTACCTTTTCAGTTTCCACGTGGACATGCTCTTCACAGTGGGGGCGGGGCTTGTCATCGGGGCCGTCTACATGTACAGCCTCCCCAAAGCGCCCGGCGGCGGCCCCTCGTTCCCGAGCTCCGCGCTGTCGCCATCGTCGGTGCTGCCGAAAAAAGGGGGAGACGATGAGTTGGAGGCGTTTCTGCCAAAGTCAGTGCTGGGGAAGTGACTCTCTCTCTCTCTCTCTCTCTCTCTCTCCCTCTCTCTCTCTCGCTCTCCCTCTCTGTGTGGCGATGCTCACTTCCTGTCTTCTCTCGTCGGAGTTAAAGGTCAAATTGCTGAGTTTCATCTGCTGCTCTCTCTCTCTCTCTCTCTCTCTCTCTCTCTCTCCCTCTCTCTCTCTCTCTCTCGCTCTCGCTCTCGCTCTCTCTCGCTCTCCCTCTCTGTGTGGCGATGCTCACTTCCTGTCTTCTCTCGTCGGAGTTAAAGGTCAAATCGCTGAGTTTCATCTGCTGCTCTCTCTCTCTCTCTCTCCCTCTCTCTCTCTCTCTCTCTCACCTGCGCTCTGTCAAGGTCTTCTGCTTGCTGATCACACTCCTCACTTTCCCCCCCGACCATCTTTGACCTCCTGCTCATGTGCTCCTCCTCCGTAACACCACCTACCCCCCCCTCCTCTGAGAACACGTAATGATGGTGAAGGGAGGGAGGGAGACGTTTTGTTTTCCTCCTCATCTTTTAAAAACTGCTCACCTCTTTCTGATGGATCTATGCCGCCTCCTTCCTTCTCCTCCTGTGATTGACAGGACAAAAGAGGAGGTGACAAACTCCTCGCTTTCCAGCTGCGACTCTGCCGCTCCCCTCTGTGGGGGGAGGAGTAGATGAAGGAGGTGAAGAAGGAGGGCAACGATCTTCCTCCCATCTGCTTTTTTCTTCTAATCACTAACCCCCTGTCTTTCCTCACCCTCCTCCTCAGAGATAACGGAGATGGCGTGACTCCTCCCCCTGCCGTCAGCATCACAGTCCCACTGCTGAAAGCACATCAGTAGCAGGAGGAGGAGGAGGATGAGGATGAGGAGGAGGGGGGGGGGATACCCTGACCACCATCTGACTGTCTGTCTCCTGTGTAATCGCCCTCTCTGCCTTAAACTCTTAACTAACTGAATGAACAGAGGAGAAGCCTTAAGCTGATCAGAGATAACATATTGGTTTTCATTGTTACTGAAGATGAACCAATCAAACGTTTTCACTGTGCAGCCGACACACGACCAGCTCAACCTCTCAAACTTTACAGTAGGAGCATGCTGTAAAGTTTTTGACGATGAAGACGATTGGTGTGTTACCCAGACAGAGGCTCCGCCCACACTTTTACGTTTTACTTTTAAAGCTCTGAATCAGAGACTTTTATAAACGCTGGTGTCTCCTTTTACTTTGAAAACTCTTTGTGCTTTGGTCTGGACAAACAGAAGCTGAGATGCCCACGTCCTGATTGGTTCTTATGAGTCACATGACTCGACCACCTCGTCGCCGCTCTCCCTGCTCTGACTCTTCACCACCACTGTTAAGTTCAGAGATGATGTGATGATGCAACACGAGGTCATGTGACGTCGTGTTGAACTAAAGCATCAGTGATTTTAATCCTCATCAGATTCTAAATTTTAAATCCTACATTGTTCAAATAGACTCGATCACGCAAAACTTTGTGTTCGAACTCAACGTGGATATTTTTATGTGTCACACCTTTTTTTTTAATTGAATGATTGTTTATCAGCTGATCTCATTGATGGTGTTGGTTTCTGACCTGGAGGCGGGGCTTGTCGTGGGCGGGATGAGTTTGATGCACAGTGAAAATACTCGCGGATCAAACCAGTTCCCTGTCGGTTGGTGTCGGTTGGTGTCTGTGCTGCGGCGCTGGTCTGCAGCCGGTCTGTGTGTTTGGTGCCTTTTCCTCTCATCTGTACAGAAGCCATATTCCGTGTGGTCCTGAGACGTTCACGCCAACGTCCTCTTTGTTCTGCTTTAAAACACGAACCAGCTCCCGTCCCGTCACGTGAAGCTGCTGATCTCTGTTCAGTTTGACGGGAGCTGACGGCCATGTTGCTCGGAGCACCGTTAATTCACCGGTCACAGTCATCATAATGTTTGTTCTCGCCAAATCTGTCGTGCTGCAGGCGTCTCGTTGAAGACGGCGTCCTGCGGCGGCGTCCTGAATGTTCTTCTGCTTGTGTGTGTGTGGATCATAGTCCAGGTGGATGATGGGAAGTTGTGTTCCTGCCTCAGTCGAGCTGCTTCTCTGCGTTTTTATTGTTGTTTGACTTTCTTTGGGGGGGTGGGGGGGATTTCATTGTTGTTTTATTGTCTCCAGGTCGATTGAAGTTGACGACGAGCTTAACGAGAATCTGTTTTTTTTTTATCTGGGCGTGGTTTCCACTGATGGTGGTGGAGGTGGGCGGGGTTAATGCTACACACAGCTTTGAACTGAGGAAGCCCACAGTCGACGCTCTGTTTAAGATAAAAGATAAAGAAGCTTTAAAACGGACAGAAACACAGCAAAGACAGAAATGACGTAATTTTTCTGAGATGTTTGTTATAATTAGATGTTTACCTTTTTTTACGTGCAAATATCTAATCTGGAAAACAGCTTGACTTTATTCTTATTTGATTACTCACAAGCTTGATTAGTTAAAATAGTTACTCTTCATCACTTTCTGTATTTACATCATGTTTGTTCATTTCAGTGTATAATGATTAAATCACCAGAGAATATTCAACACTTAAAAATTCCTTACTTTATTTTCTGACAAACGATCTTCAACTTGTCAAAATCTGGTTTTAATGTATTACTACAATAACTTGAAGAGATAACTTAGCTCCCTCTGCTGGTGAGTTTACTGAGTCTCTCCCAATAAAGTTGTTGAGATGAAACTTTTTTGAACAAATAAGAAAAGTTTATATCATTTTACCCCAAAAGATCTGTGTTTAATCAAACTGTATAAATCTGCTGAGCTGAAACATTTTAAAAAGCACAGTGATGGATTTAAAAAAAAAATCATTTTAGGAGAAAACTGGATAATTTTTCTTTTTTTACTTCATCTCAACATGAAATAACAGAATTTATTAATGCGTCAAACATTTTATTCTTATTTATTTTATAATGGCGTAATTTTTTCCTTCACTTCAATGTGGAGACAACTACAACTTGTTGGGTTTTTCATCAGAATCTGTTTACTTTTAATTTAATGAATCAAACTGTGAAGGGATTAAAAAATATATATTATTTTTCATAGAGTTATTTTCTCTTTTTGTTAAAGTATGATGAGGCAGTTTGTGTCTGCTGGGAAAGACTCTAAGTTTTTTAAAACCAAGTCACTTGTTTTATTCAATGTGGGAATAAAACTGGCTGTTGGTTTATTTTCTCGGTGGTGGTGAACAAACAGGAAGAAGAAACGTAGCAGGAAGCTTCTGTGATGACCAATCACAGCTGCTCTTCTCCGTTAAGTTAGAAAAATATAAAATATGATCAGATTAATCAAAGTGTATGATTTTAAGATTCAGCCGTCCCTGATGGCAACAAATTTGTTTTATTTGAGTGAGAGCGGTCGTTGTTTTTGATTCAGTTTAGTCTTGGGTTTAATCATATATATTTATAAGCATGACATATATGTGTATATGTGTGTTAGGGTTAGGGGGTTAGAAAAGATTTTCTGTTTTTCAGTCATCACAAGATAATTATCAAATCTTAATTTAACAAGTTAATATTTAAAACTGTCCGCTCAGGGCTTCAGTTAATAAGCCTTTTTTTCTTCTGTTGTAAAATTTGAACAAAATAATGACATTAAAGAAATCTATGAATTTGTAGAATCTACAAATTTTTTGTTTCATTCAAAGTTTTGCACAAAACTCATTAAATGGATTAAAATACTTTGAATTGAATTAAAAATTCTGAATTCTGTTTTGGCAAATTATATTTTCTTTTTTTCTGTTGATTCATTTTAATATCTATATTTTTCTCTGGACCTGTTCCTGCTGAGAGTGTTGAGCGCCACCTGCTGGCGCTTTGAAAATATGCTGTGACTGAAGTAGTTTTCAAACAACTGTGGGAAGATTTGTTTTGTCTCACCGGATCTTTTATAACTTCCTCTTCCTGCCTGGAAGTGATTTTGAGGAAATATGTGCGTTTCCTCCAAACAGATTCATCACTGATCAGTTATTTTGCACTTTGATTGTTGTTTCGTACCAATGCCTCTGAATTTGTACATAACTTCTCTTGGTAAATTTTTATATAAACAAGGATATGGACTCAAAACTCTGGAGTTGTCTTAATTTGTAGGAGACGTGCAGGAAGTTTCCATCTATTTACCTTCACTTCAGCATGTGTCTTCTGTTTCCACATATATCAGTGTATATATAAAGACACTATCAGTGACTGTATATAGAGACGATCATTGACTGTATATATAGATGATCAGTGACTGTATATATAGATGATCAGTGACTGTATATATAGACGATCAGTGACTTTACATATAGACCATCAGTTACTGTATATAGAGACCATCAGTGACTGTATATATAGACGATCAGTTACTCTATATAAAGTATCAATCAGTGACTGTATATAGAGATGATCATTGACTGTATATATAGATGATCATTGACTGTATATATAGACGATCAGTGACTGTATATGAAGACTATCAGTCAGTGACTATATATAGATGATCAGTGACTGTATATAGAGACCATCAGTTACTGTATATAAAGACCATAAGTGACTGTATATAAAGACTATCAATCAGTGACTATATATAGACGCTCAGTGACTGTATATATGTACCATCAGTATATAGATACATCAGTGACTGTATATAGAAACCCTCAGTGACTGTATATATAGACGATCAGTGACTGTATATAGAGACCATCAGTGACTGTATATATAGACCATCAGTTACTGTATATAAAGACTATCAATCAGTGACTTTATATATATAGACGATCAGTGACTATATATAGAGACGATCAGTGACTGTATATATAGACGATCAGTGACTGTATATAGACGATCAGTGACTGTATATAATTAAAATGCAGCAGGGGGCACCCACCATTTATCTTTATGAACTGCCTCCTTATATTTATAAGTGGATGAAAAAAAAAAATCTCTTTTGTAGTTTTTCCTTTAAATGTTGTAAGTAAAATTAAAGATGTCATCATTAAAAACATTAAGTTAGTCACTGTAATGTTATGACATTAAGATCAGCTGATCAACTCATATCATCCAACTTCTACTCTAGCGCCACCAGGAGGTTGACACATGTGGTCTTGAATTGAAGTGGACCAGTCTTACCATCATCTTCTTTCTCTCTCTCTCTCTCTCTCTCTCTCTCTCTCTCTCTCTCTCTCTCTCTCTCGGTCTCAATCTCTCTATCTATTTATTTATCTGTCTACCTATTTTCTTCCCTCACTCCTCCTGTATCTGTCGTTCAGGTTTGCAGGTAAGGAGAAAGGATCCTGAGAGGACGAGTGGATCTGAGAGACGTCTGATGGACATTTGGACAAAAAGCTGCTGAGCTCCCAGAATGCCTGAAAATCTAAACCTGGACTATACATTGTTATTTAAATGTTCTTATTAGGGCCCGAGCACCGAACGATGGGAGGCACTATTGAAATTGTAAGTGTTATTCTGAGCGTAGTAAATTGGCTTTTTGAGGGCTTCAACGTGCTCAAAAAGTTTCTAAAGTTTGCAGGAAATTTGAAATTGGTGAAAATGTACGTATTCTGGAGTTTTTGGAAATGGGTGTGGCAAAATAGCTCAACAGCGCCCTCTACGGGAAAGCCCCTCATTTAGGATTCACCGATCCTCACAAAAATGAGGACAGTTGTGTACAATCTCAATGTGGTGTCAAAATTTGATTACACTCCATCAAAACATGAGCTTCTATATCTCAGACATATTTGGTCCAATCAAGTCCATACTAGAAATGCAAGACCAGGGGCCGTTAGTGCTACAACGTAACCCTAGTTTACTTTATCTTTGTTTTTATTCGTTATATATAAGGTAACACGCTTCATTTCAAAAAAGTTGTTTAGCATTTCATATATTTATTATTGAAAGATTAAAGTGCCTCATTTAAAGGGAAATTCTGACCTCACAGGTTTTATTCTGAAAGTTTTACAGTATTTTAAAAAAAGCTTATATATGATAATTGTTTATTTTCTGTTAAAATACTTTTTTAAATCCTCAACAGGTTGTGAATGTGTTTCACCTCTGTGCCTTAAAAGTCTCCAGAGCAGTTTCAAACTGTTATTTATCTTGATGCAGTTCTTTTGATTTTTATTAAAGTGTTTTATCAGTTCTCTAAAAACATTAAACTGATTAAAGAAAAACTCACAGTTTGTTTTTTTCTCACACTACGGTGGCCTTGAAGGCTCAATAAGCTCTGACGTCAGAAATCACATGAAGACTCATCTTCATTCAATCATCTGACGACTCGAGAACATGAACAGAAACTGGAGGAATTATATTTTCTCTCATTGTGCGTGACTTTCTGAATTTGGGTTCAAGGGTTTATTTTTGTTTAAACCTTTTTTAAATTGATTCCTCAGTCGATCAGATAATTTTAGTGAAGAGTGAAAAAAATGTTTGATATTGGATGTAATTTTAGTTAGTAGCCACCAGGAGGCGACAGATACTGTTTCGGTACAAGTCGCCATCCTGAGGCTCAACGAAGAAGAGAAACAACATAAATAAAGAACAGGTGAATTATCAGTGATTAAAATCCGAGATTAAAATAATCTCAAATCATCAAGAATTAAAATCACAAGTTTCTCAAATTCAATGAAGAAAGAATCTTCATCTCTGCACAACTCTGCAGGTGTTAGTCAGGACCACCCTCCCCCCCCCCCCACACACCACCACCACCACCCCCTCTGCAGGTGTTAGTCACACCCTCCCTCCACAAGTAATATTCAGCACCATCCACATAGATAGATACATAATACCAGGTATTGACTGGAGGTCTTGACTCTTTTTAATTTCTAGGAGGTAGCTGGTAGCACAAAATTAATTCATGGAGGGCTCAATATATATATACCAGCTAATAACTGCAAGCATCATCAAGACTCCAGGACGCCCCCTGCTGGTTCCACTGTGCTGCTGGAAACGCTGGTGTAGCTCAGACGACTTCAGAGACTTTGCTGAACCTGTGTCCTGATGTTCACTCAAACAGAAACTGGAGAATATCGTCTCTCAGACTTCTTCACATTCATCGGAGTTCAATCAACTCCTGTGTCTGTGATTTCAAGGGCTTTGTCAGTCACATGATAAGAAGTCGACTGATGGAGTCGTAGACAGGTCAATCTTCCGTGTGCTGCATCGTGACATGTGGCACGTACACGTCCTCATATCAGGTTCAATGTGTCTGAGGTGAAGTCTTCCTCCAAAGTCGTAAAGAGTCTGTAAACTTATTTTTCTCTTCTTCACAGCGAAGGGACAAAGATCAACATGTGACACATCAACATGAAGCCGTTTCTTCTAGAGGAAGAGACAGAGGAACACTACTCCTGAAAGAGGTGGAGAAGAGGGAGGAAGAGTGGAGGGATGGAGGTTGAAGGATGGAGAGAGAGAGATAGACTGGGCGAGGAGGGAGAGAGAGATAGAGACAAAGGCTGTGTAGATAGAGAGATGTTTAGGATAGAGAGAGATAGAGTGGGTGAGGAGGTAAAGAGAGAGAGGTTGAAGCATGAAGAGAGAGAGAGAGAGAGAGAGAGAGAGTGGGTGAGGAGGTAAAGAGAGAGAGGTTGAAGCATGAAGAGAGAGAGAGAGTGGGTGAGGAGAGAGAGAGCGTGAGTTAGGAGAGAGAGAGAGAGACTGGGTGAGGAGAGAGAGAAAGAGTGGATGAGGTGAGAGCGAGAGAGAGAGAGGGTGGGTGAGGAGAGAGAGAGAGATTGGAGGAGGAGAGTGAGAGAGAGAGGGTGGGTGAGGAGAGAGAGAGTGGAGGAGGAGAGAGAGAGAGAGAGGGTGGGTGAGGAGAGAGAGAAAGAGAGAGAGGTTGAAGCATGAAGAGAGAGAGAGAGAGAGAGCGAGTGGGTGAGGAGAGAGAGAGAGACTGGGTGAGGAAAGAGAGAAAGAGTGGATGAGGATAGAGAGAGAGAGAGCGAGACAGAGAGAGAGCGAGTGGGTGAGGAGAGAGAGAGAGACTGGGTGAGGAGAGAGAGAAAGAGTGGATGAGGTGAGAGCGAGAGAGAGAGAGGGTGGGTGAGGAGAGAGAGAGAGATTGGAGGAGGAGAGTGAGAGAGAGAGGGTGGGTGAGGAGAGAGAGAGTGGAGGAGGAGAGAGAGAGAGAGAGAGAGAGGGTGGGTGAGGAGAGAGAGAAAGAGAGAGAGGTTGAAGCATGAAGAGAGAGAGAGAGAGAGAGAGAGAGAGAGAGCGAGTGGGTGAGGAGAGAGAGAGAGACTGGGTGAGGAATGAGTGGATGAGGATAGAGAGAGAGAGAGAGAGAGAGAGAGAGAGAGAGAGCGGGGGGTTGAGGAGGTCGAAGTGGAGGGTGTGGGCGGGGTCTGTGACGTCACTGGACGCTCTCGTTTTAAGTCTCGGCTCACAGGGACGCAGCTGCAGAATTTAAACGTCCCGTTATCGTCCCGTCAGACCGCTCATTGCACCAGGAGCCGTTCAGCTGCCTCCGGACGTCTTCACCTCCTTTTGCCTTTTTTCCTCCTCCTTCATCTAATTCCTCCTCCTCGGATGGGGTCGCCTCCATTCCTCCACCGCCTGCACCGCCCGCCCGCCGCCCTCCGCCGGGACTGAAGCCGCTCGCAGTGAGTAGCAGGACGGTGTCCTCTCCGTCCTCTCCGTCCCTCCGGCCTCTGTCTCCTCCGTGACTCTCTGTTCTGATGCGATTCTTCAGACTCACATTCAAGTGTTTCGTGGATTGTTTTTGAAGGTCGTCGCCTGAGTGTCGGTGTCACAGCCGTTATCTTTATTTTCAACGTTTTATTCTGTCATTTCACCTGCGAGACGGGAGAGAAACCTTCGTCTCTACTGTAAGAACCTTTGACTTTTGTGTTTTTCTACTTTGAATCTGAAGAATCGATCAATAAAGCATCAGACTCGGGCTCCACTCGATATTATTCATATCACCAGTGCAGCAGAGACTCTGACCAAACTGAATTTACATTCAAACAGAAGAACTGAGTGAAAGGGAAGCAGGTTCTTCTCTGGTTTGAAACTGGGACTGAAAGAAGAATCAAAGTGATCCTTCACTGAAGAGACCAGCAGACATCCACCAGGATTAACAGCTGAGAGGAGCCGAGGTGTTTCTGTGGACTGCTCCTTTACTGACAGGACAGAACTTCATAGGAGATCAAGGGAATCAAGTATACACACAAACCCCCTGACACCTGGTTCCTCTCGGTTCCCTCCTGGTTTGTGGACTAGTTTGTGTCCTGGTCCCTGAGTAAGTCCTACCTGGTTCCTGCCTGGTTCCTAACTGGTTCCTGCTCTGAGGGATGGAGAAGCAGACCCTTCCAGCCTCCTCCTGCTCCCTGGTTCTCCTGGAGGAGACCAAAAAGAGCCCCCTTCTTATGTCCAATGGTGGCGGTCACCCCCCTGTGGCAGCTGCTAACCTCAGCCTCGTGGAAGGTCCTGGAGAAGGTGGCGGTGGAGCTTGTGTTGGTCTGGACAAGAAAGGAGGCGTGGTCACGAGGCCTCAGCCGGGATACCCTGAGCGTGAAACATGGACGCGGCAGATGGACTTCATCATGTCCTGCGTTGGATTCGCTGTGGGACTCGGCAACGTGTGGAGGTTCCCCTACCTGTGCTACAAGAACGGAGGAGGTGAGGCCCAGTACACACACAAACACACAAAACTCAAGCTCCGCCCCCTCACCAAGCCAGCGTCTGATTGGTTTGTTCATCAGTGTGTTTATCGCTCTCAGAACTTACGTTGAAACCAGTTTGTCTTTTAAAGAAACAGACTTTAGACTCATTCCTTTGGTTGTGAAGAAGTTTTAGTCATTCACATCTGAACGGCAACGATTGATCGATTAATTGATTCAGTGATTGACGGATGTGAATCAGTAGCTGTTCTGATCATCAATTAATCATTAAACCAGGACTCTGGATTCTGTCCCAGCTCCACAGTGTCATCTGTGAAACGTCGTTTCCCATAATCCCTCACACCAGCCTGGCAGCCGGTAGAGGGTGTGTGGCTTTAAACACAGGGGGCGTGGTTTGAACAGGGGCGGAGCTTGGTTCAGTCCCAGTGTGGCTATCGATCAGAGTGACAGCAGCAGGTTTATGTGTGTGTGTGTGTGTCTGTGTGTGTGCCTGAGGAAAATGTCTTTAATTCGTCGGGTCCAGTTCTTCAAAAATAAAAATAAAAATCTATGTTGACCATGTTTGAAGAAATCCTCTGAAAAACCTTCAGAATAAAAGTCCGGTGTATGAGGATGAGAACAAACTCAAATAGACAAAGTGAAGAAACACACCAGATAGAAAATATCATATTTCCCCTGGTCCAAAAGAATAACAGACATGGGGTCAGCTTCTCCAGGGAGGTTTCTGTAAAGTTGAAGCTCTTTGGGTTTTTGGCCTGCAGGTCATTTGAAGACGACCTGTGAAGAGTCTGTTTTTCACCTTATGAAGTAGAGACTGTTGGATTGTGTGAATCACTTGGAGCAGAGGACGAGTCACAGCAGGAGGCCTCATCATTCCTCGTTCTCTTTCCAAACTAAACTTCACCAGCGGAGACAAACTGCTGCGAGAGAAAAGAAAAGATGTTTCTCCTCACCTGAAAAGGTCTCGTTCACACAGTCAGCCAGTTTGAGCTGGACAGCGGGGAGGGGGGAGAAGGGGGGAGGAGGAGGCGAGGGAAAGGTCTGCATGTTCACACAGAGAGGAGGAAGAGGAGGAGGTGAAGGAGGAGGAGGTCTGACTAGTGTTAAATCACAGGGAAAAGGTTCTTGGAGCTGGACTCTGCTGTCCTGTCTGTAAAGGTTACCTCCTTCACACCGGATTTATCAGACTCGACCTGAAGCCAGACACTTTCTGTAAAGGAACATTCAGCTGTTTTAATTTAAAGCCTGAAGGTGGCGTCGCTGTGTGGCAGCTTCACTCAGTAGATCCACCGCTTCACTCCACAGCTGATGGATGAACTCCCCAGCGATGGAGGTGCAGCTCGGTTCTCAACACTTATCTTTCCAGTCTTTCCGTTCCATCCCTATAGATGTGGGGATTAAAGGAACTGCACTAGGCTGGTTTAAGTCTTACTGAAAGATCACAATTTATTATTGTTAACAAAGACTCTTCAATGCACACAAAAGTTAATCTGGGACTTCCACAGGGTTTTGTTCCGCCACCATCACTTTTCACTTTACATATGCTTCACAACCAGAAGAAGGAGGCAGGGTCTAGAGGTTCCTTTGATATAATGTACGATGTGATTTGGTGTTCTCCTCTAAGAAGCTCCCGAAAACGAGCTTGATCATTGCCTCCCTTTCCGCCAGACACTGTTTGTGGTTATTGGTCCTTGAAGATTTCCGAGGGGGCACGGGGAGGAGGGGTTTACAGCCGTGTTTGGGTCCTTGAGGAGGTTCCAGGCGGCAGCAGGTTTACAGCTGCACTGAGATAAGACGGATCAGATCACATGTTCAGGGTCACGTCTGAGGAGTGAGCGTCTAAAACATCCTCGAGTTTGTGGCTGTTTCTCTGACCGCAGATCTTACGGAGCTGTTTCTCATCAGGGAACTCTGAAGTCCTGAATGGCGAAGTGTCCTTGAACTCACCAACAGTTCATCACAAGAATACTGAGTTTAATGTCTGACATGTGACCTTTGACCTCTTGTGGGTCGCGGCTCAGATAGTGTGGACAGACTGATGCTGAGGGTCAGAGTGGGTTGTGGTTCATCGTTAACCTAAGGTGTAGCTGCTTAACACACACATACACACACTTACACACACACACAAAGAGGAGTTCACATTCCTCTGCTGCAACACCCTTCCTTCTCTCCTTCTGTGGATCCTTCCTTGCTGCCTTTTTTCTTCCATGCTTGTTTCATTCCTTTCTTCCCTCCTTCCTTCTACAAAATCTTCTGACCTGTTCTTCTCAACCTTCAGTCGTCCTCTCCTCCTCCTGTCCTTCTTCTCTCCCTCCCTTTTCTCTCTGCTCTTGTCCTCATCCCCCCCTCCTCTCAAAGACTCGCTCAGATTTATCGAGAGAGAGAGAGAGAGAGTTTTACTGCAGCAGGTACTCTTCCAAGGACAGGTCACACATACAAGCACACACACACACACACACACACACAGACAGACACAGAGATTATAAAATGACCTCTGGCTTAGTGGTCATCTTTTACATTTTTACTTGTGACTATGCTTCAGTTAATTCACTCTAGTATCTTTATGAGGACACTCTTCATAACCAGTGAACCTTACAGGTCAGGTTGGAGGGGGGGGATCTACATTCGTTTTCTTTGGTGGTTTCATTTTGATGAATCAAGAAATGCCAAGAGTTTTGAAATGTGAACATATCTTCTTATTCTGAATCTCTTGTGATTCATTCTACCTGGTGGTGTATTCAACTGTCTGCAGCTCCTCCGTGTTCCTCTGGAGGGGATGAAGGTGTGAACACAAATATCAGAGTGAGATATCGGGGTGATCTAAACATGATGACGTGATCTACACAACAGGGATACTATGTCACTTCCTGTCTCTGACTGCTGCACCTCTCACCTGCAGAATTTGTTTTAGTTTCTTCTTCATCCTGAGATGTTTGTGTTCTTCCAGTTTCACGTCCGTCACGTGTTAGAAACCTCAACTCGTCCACTCGCTCACATTGTCCTGCTGTTTTCTCACATGGACGCTCTCTGACATTTTAAGACGAGGGTGGAAGGAAATGTTATCTTAAATGTCAGGAGGCATAAGTGTTCTACAGCCCCCCCCCCCCATACTCCATGTCTGAGGTCCATGGTTTCAAGTCTTCCTCGAAAGTTCCAGGAGTTCCTCAAATGTTTTTAAACAGCTGATCGTGTGTCTCAAAGCTGCCAGTCTCACGCTCTCATTGGTCGGTTCAGGCGTCCATGCTCTGCTGTACGTGTCAATGGTAATGAACTGTCGCTCGTGGTCAAGGGTCAAGGTCAGGGCTATTGTTAGAGTCAGTGTCAAAGGTCAACAAATAGATAGTTTCATGACAGGAACTCTGTGTGTCTGTCTGCGTGTGAGAGTGAGATGATTGGCGGCCAAGTGTGACATCATCATCCCTCTCACCACGTGGACCACAGATTAACAGGAAGTAATCTTCTAATCCTGAGACCTCACTGCTCCTCTCCTCTCTTCGGAGGTGTCCAGGTGTGTTTCAAGGAATCCCACGTGTCTTCCAGGTGTTTTTAAGGGGTTTCAGATTTGTCTCAAGGTGTTCCAGGTGTGTTTCAAGTGTGTTTTAGGTTTTCCAGGGAACAGGAGGAGGCATTGGACCTCCTTGAGGATGTTACCATGGTTCAATTGGACCTTGAAGAAATTTCAAAAGGTCTAGAGGGGTTTCTGTTCATTTTGGAAAATATACCTGGGTATTTGAGTCCTGGAGGAGAATGTAGGAGGTCACACTGGTTTAATTAGAGTGTTCTAAAGGTCTGTGTCAGTTCAGGAATCCTTGAGCGCTTGTCAGTGATATGTCATCATCAACTCTCTGCTCAGCAGCTGTTTCCTCTTTTAGAAGCTTCTGTTTCCGGATCAGTGAGACAGTTCAACAGTCACGAACGGGAAATTTACTGTCTTGCTCTCTTCTTGTTGACTTGTGTCACTGAGATCGTCCCGAGTTCATGTGAGCGAGAGAGGGTGTGTGTGTGTGTGTGTGTTTGTGTGTGTGGTTATGTAACTAACATGCTCCTGCAAACAAGAAAAGCAGACACACAAAATGAATCTGCCCTTCGAATCAAACAGATTCAGAGAGTAAAATATAAAATAAATCAATAATTATATATTTATATAAAGTTAAATATGATACATAAAGGCATACAAGGTCACGCAGAATGTGTTACATCACTGAAACATGTGAGACACCATTCATCACTTCAGTCACTCGTCTCGTTAATTACATCATCAAGCGTAGATCATCAGAACAATAAATATCATGTTGTGTCTTATGTTAAAAACCTCAGATCACATGTGACGTGATAAAACAATGATGATGTAGTGATCTGCTGAATCATGTTGAGCTCAGCTCAGCCAATCAGGTATGTGGGACAGTCCAGGTAGAGTGTGCCAGAGGAAGCTAAACGCTGCTCACTTAGCGTTTGGAAGAGACGGACAATTTCCACATCAGAGCATCAGAAGAATAAAAAGACAATGTGCTGAAAGAATCACAAGATCTATGAGGCTACTTTAGAGTTAAATAGAGAATTTAAAAGTGAACGAATTCATAAAATGATAAGAAGTTCAGGAGTAGAGGTTTGAGTTCCGAGGGAGAAGGCTGAGCTCACAGCTTCAGAATAATGGTGCCCTTGTGTTCTGCCAGTGAAATTCTTTAAATGTGAAGCTGCAGGAAATCAACAGTATCGTACATTTATAAAAGTGTAACTGTATAAGTATCCTCAACATTTGCGATCACACATGCAGCTTCTCTGGAGAACACATGGAGGAACTACAGAGATCAGTGATTGTCTGAAGGCAGAATCAGGGACATTTAGAATTCAGTGAGAATGAACATCAGCTGTTGTGATGGTGGGGAGGACGCCGTCCTGGCAGATCCTAGGTCAGCTGATCCGACTGAGTCACTACATGCCAAATGTGAGAGCGACCGATCAGGACGCTGTGAGCGGCTGCAGTGTTCACCGCCACCACACGGCCTCCAGCTGGGGCTGATGGGAGCACAGGTCTACCACGCTGAAGGAAGGGTCAGAGGATCAGCTCAGTTACTAGGATTCATCGTGCAGGGTGCATGATGGGACGGACACGTCAGTCAGTGCTGATGATGATGAGGGTGCCGCTCCGTCATTAGCCCTGTTATCAGCCTGTCAGTACTTAGCCCAGTGACTTACCACGGATTAGCCAGCTTAGCTAGCTAACTGTGGCGCTGCAGCTTAACAGGCTAACAGCAGCTGCAGCTCTAAACAAACCACTCCCAGGGCATGGTCGATGACACCCCTCCGAACAGGAATAGGCCCCGCCCCTTACCCGCTACAATGGTTCACCCGAGGCCTCTGGCGGCATCAGTTCTGCCCTGATGACTTCAACTCTACAGACTAGCATGAGATTTACGATAGTTTGGAACCGATTTTTTAAACTAAAGACGTTTTCATGACCAGCTGCAGCAGTCATTAATTTAACCTTTGACCTCTGTAGTCAAAATGTCCCTCTGTTGGTAGTATTTCTTACTGTGATGTCATTTCCTGAAGAATCTTAACTTAAGCTCAAAGGATTCCACTCACTGGAATCAGAGTACATTATCAACACATCTTTCACTTCTCGTAACACAAGGGAAGGACATCATCAATAATGGACCATGTGATGAAACAGACGTTCAAACTCTTTTGGTTTTTAGTTTCGATCGATTTAAACTAAATCATGAAAACAACAATCTCCCCCAGTCAGGCTCCACCAGCAGGTGGCGTGTGTTTTCAGAGTGACATTCAACAACTTCAGGACACGTTTAAATTAAATGAGTGAAAAACAAGTTTTGGTAAAATTCGTACAGGTCCTCTTCTTAGACCGCAGCCTACACTCAGCCTGAGAGGCGACACTCAGGGCTCGTAAGCTCCGCCCTGATCTCCTCTGGAGGCTGAACAGGTTTGAAACCATCAGGTGCAGATGTTCATGTTCACGTGTTGATGGTGAATAAAGTTGTGTGGATTTGAACGTCACAGGAGTGAGGTCCTGCTGTTTTGAGGCGTGAACAGTTGGTTTGTGTCTCAGTGTGTGTGTCTCAGTGTGTGTGTTTCAGTGTGTGTGTCACTGACAGTGATGAGCCCAAAGTTCTCTGTAATCTCATCAACACTGAGTTAATGTACAGCTGACAACATTACGTGTGTGTGTGTGTGTGTGTGTGTGAATATTCTTATTGAGCTGCCACCTCCCATCTTTTTACCGAGTCATGATTCTCCAGCAGCTCAGGTTTAAGCCTAACACACCAGAATACGTGCTAATGCTAACCTCATTGCTAATTGACTGTGCTGTTCATTCAGTTGTTATTTAGTTGACGATAACAACTGGCCACATTTCCGAATCACAATTTGTCTCATAGATCTTAACAAAGTGCAACATCCTCATCTTCATCCTCAACAAGAGGAAAACAATCACTGTTATGTTGTGATGCCCTGTTTGAATGAATGAATCATTACTCGTCTCCTTTTACTACGAACTGAGACCAGAGACATGAATGAACAATTAGGAAAACCCTCTCCCTGGTATTTTAATTGGTGTGATAGACACACACACACACACACACACACACACACACACACACACACACACACACACACACAGAAGGGGGTAAGTGGGTCACAGTGCTACGGGTAACTGGTATGAATGGAATCAAACTGGAATGATACTGGGAGGAGGGAGCGAGGCTGGGTGAGAGAGTGAGAAGGAGGAGAGAGAGAGGGGGTGAGGTTCGGGGGGGGGGGGGGGGTTGACGTTTTGTGCCAGCAGTTATATAACAGCTGCCATTACACACACTGAGCTCTCCTACAGAGACGACGTCCTTTAGCTCCACTGTCATATTCAAACAGAAATGAACCTTTAATTCATTTCTAATTGATTTTCTGTTCAGATCAATATCACAGTTAAAGGAGCTGTCCTCTCTACTCTCTATTCATATATATACATATATATTCATATTTAAGTGTGTTTCCAGCACATACAGTAACTAAGTACAGTAAGTACAGTATGTGAGTTGTGGTTTCTCTCATTTCACCTCAGTCACTCGTCAGCGTCTTTTCTTTTCCATCACATCCTCGACGGGATTAAATATGAAGGAGAACGAGGAGAGATGAGGTCCTTGGTTCCTTCAGAGGTGGAGTCATGACGGAGGAGAAAAAGGATGAGGAGGATGTAGGGATGAAGATTCTCCTCCTTCCTCTTCAGTTACATAAAAGCTTGATGTTGTGACGCTGCTGAAAAACAGAGAAACAAATTACACACAGTTGTAATGTACTATAGACCACCGGTCCACGGTTACACACCGAGACTGTATAACCCCTGTGTGTGTGTACGTGTGTGTGTTTTGGAGAATAAGCTTCTGGACTCTTGTCATGACGTCATGTTCGATGATGTCATGACTTGTTGTTTGATGAAGTGATGTCAGTCGATGTTTGATCATGTGTCTCGTCCTGCAGGCGTCTTCCTGATCCCCTACATGCTCATCGTCTTTGTCGGTGGGATCCCCATCTTCTTCCTGGAGATCGCTCTGGGACAGTTCATGAAGGCCGGCAGCATCAACGTGTGGAACATCGCGCCGCTCTTTAAAGGTGCAGTACGCAACACAAATTCACCAACTAAAAACTCTTTACATGGATAAGATAGCGAGACTAAAACCCAAATCTCAAATTCCATCGAGGTAACAGGACGTTTCATTTTGGCTTTTAAATGAGACATGTTTCCTGTGGCTCAGTCCGTCTCTGCTGGACAGTCCACACAGGTGGTGATCATGAACCTATAAACTATTTATCAGTTCAATTGTCACAGTCACAAATCCACGCAGTAAGCACTTTGGTTGAGTTTGATTGGACACGTCCGAAAACACACATTCAGCTTTTCTGTGGAGGTTTATCTGGAGGTGATAATCTGTGATCCTGCTCTACGTGCCTTCACTCACGGCTGGAAAAGTACCAGCAACACACACACACACACACACACACACACTCTTGCACACCTTTCTTTACCATCTAGTATCTTTGTTAGCCCTACAAACTATTTATCAGTTCAATGGTAACAGGAGCAAATGACCTTCCGTAAACCTCAGCTGGTGTCGGTGGCGTTGATGTTGACTCAGCTCCACCTTCACAGTCCCACGCGACTACACCCACGGTCAACACACATCTGCAGTGTCCCGACGGGCAGTTAAACATGAATCAGAGAGTTGGAGAGGCGGTGGATCTAGTGGCAGAAACTTGGACTATGGGCAGAGTAGGTCTCTGGTTCGTCTCTGGTTCGACTCCACGGAGAGACAACAAAAGACGAACCTGGATTGATCTGTCCAAAAATCCAAGAGTCTCCCTACCCTGTCTAGTGCCCCTGAGCAAGGCACCTTACTCCCCCAACATCTGCTCCCCGAGCACCGTACATGGTCGCTCACTGCTCTGTGTCCTGCACCAGATGGGTCAAAAGCAGAGATTACATTTCCCTACCTGCATGAGTGTGTTGTGCATATCTGTGCATGTGTTTGGGACGAATAAATGCATCTTACTCAGTGCATTAAATGAATGTAATAAACATGCACAAGTATGAAGTCATGTGACAGGTTTACATACGATAGGCGGCTAAAACTGACCTCAGATCAGATGTTAATATATCAGAATCAGAATCAGAAAGTATTTATTGCCAAGTAGGTTTACACCTACAAGGAATTTGCTCTGGTTATGTGTGTATACAATGAACATAGAAACATAGAAACATAAAAACACAATAAATACAACACACATAAGAAAAGCAATAAAAAGAAACAATATATATTTACTCACTATTTACTTCTTAAATGTTACTTTATATTTATATAAAGTAACATTTATTTAGACATAAACATATCTAAATAAAATATATAAAAAGTGAAGTAAATAGTGAAATGCAAAATGCAAGACAGTGAACAGTGTCAGATTGTAAAATGTAATGCAGTATAATATAATATAATGTGTTAATTTAACACATCCTTGAGGTGTGTGTGTGTGGGGGGGGGGGATATAAGTCCGAGTCAGGTGGGGGTCCCGGGCCTTGTTGATGAGGCCAACTGCAGCCGGGAAGAAGCTGGTCTTGAGACCAGCTTCTTCTTTGTGGTTCAGTGAAGTTCAAGAAAGGGTGAATGAGTCTTTTTGGTCTCGGCTGTGAATCAGCAGCGATGGACCACGTGGTCCTGTGCGTAGAAACTCAAATTGAAACGGTAAAACGAGTTTAGACACGTTACACATTTTAAGTCACATGAAAGCGACTGACTTCATGTTGTGTCTTCGTCCTCTCCCTCAGGTCTCGGGTACGCCTCCATGGTGATCGTGTTTTTCTGTAACACCTACTACATCATGGTGCTGACCTGGGGCTTCTACTACCTGATCAAGTCTTTTAACTCCGTCCTCCCGTGGTCCACCTGTGACAACGTATGGAACACGCCCAGCTGCATCGAGGCCTTTCATCATCAGCAATGCAGAAACAGCAGCCTGGCCAACATCACCATCGCCAACAACATGACCTGTGACGACCTGGCCAACTCGAGGTCGCCCGTCATCGAGTTCTGGGAGTAAGTTCTGGTTCTGATCAATAGATGGTGTTCTATCAGGAAGGCGACCTCAGGTGGGGCTGGTTGAACTGGTCTGGTGATGCTGGGTCACACTGGCTTTGGTTTTTTAATATTTTTCAACAAGTTTTAGTTCTGAGACAAGAAACTTTATTCTCACTTTTCAATTCATTGTTGTTTTTTTTAAGTTGAGCAGATTTTTCCAAGAATTAAATATATCAACAAATATGAATATAAGTTGACATACTTTTTTAAAAGTTTTGTACATATCATTTAGTATTCAATCATTCAGATGTGAATGCTTTGTCCTGCAGTTCAATCACCTCCAGGTAGATGTTCTCTACTCTACAGTAAATGTCAGGCTGGTCCCTCTGTAATTTAATTTCAAGCAAACAATAAATATTGTCTGTATCATTTTAGCTGCAGGAGGTGAACGGACACGATATCCTCACAAGGTTATAAGAGAACATTAGAGATAAGTTACATGGAGCTGACTGATATCAGACTCAAATCATAACCAAACTACATTAATCCAGAACCTGCTGCTCCGCCGTCCTCGTCACATCTGGACCGAGGACACACGACTGACACTCACCTTTTAAATTCTCTGGGGATTTACTGAGACACAAACAACAAAGCTCAGACGCCTCTGACACATTAGTAATAATAAAACAAAATATATAAATATTATATTATTATATTATATATAAATTTATAAATATATAAAAAAGCTCGATACAAAGAGTCAAACAAAGCTTTAACTAATTATGAAATAAATCTGTAAAATCAGGTCAAAGATCGTTGAAATTCGTCTTGTGTTGGCTAACACTAGCTAGCTCTACCTGTTGTTAGCCAACTGGCTGTCTTGTCACCAACAACATTAGCTAATGTTATTAAGAGTTAAATCTCTGACGGGAGCTAAATAACACTGAGGCACAGATATCTGGATGTTTTCAGTTTGAACGTTTGGATGTTTTCAGCTCAGGAAGCGTCACAGAACAACTGAATCACGTTTGTGTATGAAGAAGAAGAATTCCTCTCTGTTGGTCTGTGAAGTTCAGGTGTGAATGTGTTTGTTTCTGCTGCTGCCAAACCACAGTGGCTCCAGAATGAACACTGAGATCCAAAGTGACCAGATGAACCCTCCCGTGTCTCTGTGCAGGAACAAGGTGCTGAACATCTCGCCGGGTCTGGATGTTCCTGGGAGCTTCCACTGGGAGCTCATGCTGTGTCTGATGTTCGTCTGGGTTCTTGTTTACTTCTGCGTCTGGAAAGGAGTCAAATCCACCGGGAAGGTAACGCAGGCTTTATTTTTTATGTCACTATCATCATTTTAATAAATTTGAATAAATACAAGTATTTAAATGGCATAGCAGACATTTTAACTGAAACTGTAAAACTGTAGCTTCAGTCTGAGTCCAACAGCTTCACACATCTATGACTTTAACTATCAAAAATAATTAATATTCTTTTGTGAAAACGCTCCCAAAGGGGGGGCAGGTGCCGATAGAGTCAAGTCCAAACTTACTGGATCCACTGGTAAAGATTTACTGGAGCGTCCCCACAATGCTGCTGTTTTAATAAGTCCCCAAAAACATGTGATATGTTCTTTAGATGAGACACTCGCTGTCTCTAAAAATAATATTGATAATAATAATAATAACAATATAAAGAATATCAGCACACATGACAGGCCGTCAGTTTAACTGCTGCGTTTCATTACAGTCACAGTTGCATAACCCCCCCCCCCCCCCCCGAAGGTCAGAGGTCACCTGACAGATGATTGATCAGCTTCATTTTTTCAGTGACACAGAAAAGTCAGATCACATATCATGATTTTTTTTTTTTATGGCTGCTCATACTTAAATAAAGGAACTTTTAAAAACAGATTAAAAATCCTGCACTGGAAATTTAACTTCAGTTTATTAGACAAAAACCTTTCCTCCAGATTTTGTAAGTTAAAGTGTATGATGTAGAAAATTGACCTGGGAATGTTTTAAGTTAGTTTATCAATAAAACTAATTCATTCATTCATAAGCAGAAGTTTGCGGTTGTAGCTGTTCCTTTAAAACTACAACCTTCAATTGATCGAGACTGTGGCACCGTGATTCACTGTGTGTGTGTGTGTGTGTGTGTGTGTGTGTGTGTGTGTGTGTGTGTGTGTGTGTGTGTGTGTGTGTGTGCGATGAGACTCGTACACACCGATGTCACATGGCAGGCTCATTGTTACTATGACGACAGGTGGTGGTGGGGGCTGTGAGGTGGCTGGCTGGGATTGGCTGTCCTGCGGGGGAAGGTGGGGGGGCAGCTGGACTCTGCAGTGGGACGTGACTGAGACACACAGAAAATACTTATGAGCATGTGCTACAAACCCCTGGTGGCAACGCACGGCACTGCAACTACAGAAAATATAACCGTGAAGAATACACTTTCATCATTTTAACAACAACACACAAAATACAAATACACACAACACAAATACTGACAATGCACACATACATACGTACAACACAAATACACACAACCCAGCCAAACAGACTGATAACTGCCACAGACGACACGCTACCCTTTAACACAACACGAGGACACGTCTATAATTTCAAAAGTCATTGAACAGCAAATTTATTTTCTGAGGCATCATCACAATCTTTATACGACACACTCACAGTGCACAGAGTGCTCTCTGTGATAACAACTATCTTTATATGATATAATAAACAGCGTAACACTGTGTAATACTGATGATGTAATGATTATGTCGTCAAAGTGTCCTCAATATAAAACCAGCTGTTCTCTCAAATGTTTAGATCACTTGTTGACTGGTTGAGTTCATCTTTGACTCTAGATAAATTTCCATTTAAGAAATTATTTATCTAATTGTATTTTTGTATTGACGGGCGCTAAAGATATTAATCTATTACTGGGAACTATATTCTGAATTTATGTTGAATTTGGATTTATTTGCAGACACAGTTTAACAGTTTAATATAACTGATTCTCAAATTAACTTCTTAATTTCCGTCGATCCAGGGATTCAGAACAATCAGATGTGAAGAAGCTTTGACCAAGTTCATACGAGTTACAACAGACGACCCACAAGCTGTGTGTGTGTGTGTGTGTGTGTGTGTGTGCATGTGTCTGGTCTCACGGCTCTCTGTACCAACACAAACTCTTCACAGTGTTGATAATCAGCAGGACGCTGAAAGATGAGTGTCAGGTCAGAGCAGAGGGATGTGAGAGTGTGTGTGTGTGTGTGTGTGTGTGTGTGTGTGTGTGTGTGTGGTTGTGTGTGTGTGTGTGTGTGTGTGTGAGTGTCTGTGTGTGTGTGTGTGCGTGTGTGTGTGTGTGTGTGTGTGTGTGAGTGTCTGTGTGTGTGTGTGTGTGTGTGTGTGTGTGTGTGTGTGTGTGTGTGTGTGTGTGTGTGAGTGTCTGTGTGTGTGTGTGTGCGTGTCTGCTCAGATCAGGATCAGATTTGTTTTCTTTCAGGTTAAAGCATCATTCACTCGATCAGTTCCAGCTGCAGCTCAACGTGAACCCAAACTGATCCCAGGTTCAGGGACACTGATCTGTTTCTGCACCAGATCTCAAACCACTTTTTACAATTTGGAATTTCTTCATGAAACTTTACATTTATGTTCATCAGCTTAAGAAGTGAAGCCTCCTGATGTTTGAGGTTTCGCTCTCAGGCTGATAAATTAATCATTTTTAATGTTAATGCTCAGAACACAAAGGACTTCCCTCAGACTGTCCATCGCTGCTGCTCCTCCGTTCAGCCTCTGTCTCGACACTTGGTTTTAGCTCCTGTCTCTTTAAGACCCCCCCGATAAATACCAGTCTGTTCTGATTGGTTTTGAATGGTGAAATATTTCTGGCCCATTTAGGAAAAGTCAGCCGCAACTTTCGCTTCACCTGGCTTTGTTAGGGGGCGTGGCCGACCAGCCGTTAGGTGTGTATTATGCAAATAACGTGTGTGTGCGTGTGTGTGTGTTTCAGATTGTGTACGTCACAGCGACCTTCCCCTACGTGGTCCTCGTCATCCTGCTGGTCAGAGGTGTCACTCTACCCGGAGCCTACGACGGCATCATGTACTACATCAAACCTGATTGGTCCAAACTGCGGGAGGCTCAGGTGAGATGTTAGTGGAACAGAAACCTCCAATCAGATTGTCCCAGAGAGACGCTGCTTTGATCCACATCTCCACGTTAACCAATGATGCGAACGCATCACACCTCTGACTTCTGACCTCTGACCTCTGTGTAGGTGTGGATAGACGCCGGGACTCAGATCTTCTTCTCCTACGCCATCGGACTGGGAGCTCTGACAGCGCTGGGCAGCTACAACCGCTTCAACAACGACTGCTACAAGTACGACACACACACACACACACACACACACACACACACACACACACACACACACACAAAGCAAATAATGATGATGACTCTGGAAAAAGTTATTTTATTTCTTATCTTGATTATTGACGGATGATTAATTGAGCTCGTCTCTCGTCTGCTGCAGAGACGCCTTCGTCTTGGCTCTGATCAACAGTGGAACCAGTTTCTTTGCTGGTTTCGTCGTGTTTTCTATTCTGGGCTTCATGGCCAATGAGCAGGGAGTCGACATCTCACAGGTCGCTGAGTCAGGTAAACACACACACACACACACTCAGATATGCTCCAGCTTTACTGTACATTAAGGGGTCATTTGATGATATAAAATGGGCTGGTATGTCATGATTGACAGCTGGTGGACCCGTGTTCTAGTCTTGATGACACTCAAAGCTCTTCACAGACCAGTTTGGCCATTAAGACGGTTATGGGCAGCACTTTCTCAATCAGCACAGCCGTCAGGAGCGATATTGGGTTCAGTATCTTGCCCAAGGACACGTCGGCACATGGAAAGAGAGAGACTTGCACTGCTGACCTTCTGGTTCGCTGACACCTCCTGGCCTCACAGCCTCTGGCTCCATCAGCACAAGATGGAGTTTGTATCTGAAATACTTCTCTGACAGCAGATCACTGATGGTTCGGCTCATCACTCACTGCAGCCTCAGTTTACAGGATCATTATTATTATAATACTAATAATAATGATCATTACAGCTGTTATTAGTATGATGATTGTTGTAAGCCTCTTCACATGAAGCATCTCAATACAAGACTTTTATAAACAGTTGGTGGAACGAGCTTCACATGCTGCAGTCTGAGGCTTTCCATATGAAGACTGTGTGTGTGTGTCTGTGTGTGTGTTTGTGTGTGTCTTTGTTTGGTACAGTCTTCAGCTAACTGTACATTTATTATTAGCAGTGAAGCACATGATGGCTAGTCACACAAACACACACACACACACACACGCACACACACGGTTATATATAGTGTCTCCACAGAAGGTCTGAGGCTGCAGCTGTCTGAGAGACTCACTGAATCTGTTCCAAGACTCCACCGCCTCTCGGCCAATCACAACGATTCTAACATATATGATATGCATGATGGAGAAATATTACAGTTATAATACTGTGTGTGGTGTGTGTGTGGTGTGTGTGTGTGTAGTGTGCGTGTGTGTGAGGACATGAATCTTTTTTATTCTGATCTCGCTGTAAAAAGAACAAAAGTAGATCCTCTTTACTCTGAGGCCTGCCTGACACGTTTACAATGGTTTAAAGTATTAGCATCACAGCGTGTGTGTGTGAGTGTGTGTGTGTGTGTGTGTGTGTGTGTGTGTGTGTGTGTGCAGTATTAACTGTGGGATTAGTGAACCAGGCCCTTTCACCTCTCGACATGTGACTCATCTTTATTTCATGAGGCTCTGCTCAGGAACCCGTCGACACTCTGACCTGTAAATTTGGTTTGTGTGAAGGTGGCGATGCTCACAGCTGATTGGATGAGATACATGTCAGTCAAGTCCAGGTTTAAAGGTGTGTTTAACCTCCAACGTGTGCTTCAGGTCCAGGCCTGGCGTTCATTGCGTATCCGAAGGCCGTCAGTCTGATGCCGGTGGCTCCGCTCTGGGCGGCGCTCTTCTTCTTCATGCTGCTGCTGCTGGGGCTGGACAGTCAGGTGAGCCGCCGCTCCATCGCACTCCCGCCACGTTCAACACAAACTGTGTTCAGACAGGAGAGAAACTGGTGTCGGACATTTCCTGGGATTTGTCTTTGGCCTGTGAAGAAGGCAGCAGGAGGTTCCAGAGCCTCTGGTGATGAGACGCTCGTGTGGATGAGCTGAGAACAACCACACTGATCTGTCCACAGCAGAATGAACACGTCATGTCTACACAATCTGTACATTGAGATTCATTCAGTCATGTGTTCATTCCTTATTTTGTTTCTTTGTGTCTGAGCTGCTGTATCTGGGGACCTTCCCTCAGAGGTTGGATGAAGTTCTTGTCTCTCCTCAGTGAGTTTGTGAACATTGACCCGGTGTCTCTGTCTCCAGTTCGTGGGCGTCGAGGGTTTCGTCACTGGGATCCTGGATCTGTTCCCCGGACACCACAACCATAAATACAAGAGGGAGATCTCCGTGGCGATATGCTGTCTACTGTGCTTCATCATTGATCTCTCCATGGTGACGCAGGTACGCTACACACACGATTTAAGTTCACGCAACACTAAGCAGCTGCTACTGGGCAACAGCGCCACCTGCAGACACACGTGTGGATTAACTCAGCTGGGCTCTGTGACCGAGTGGCGCTCAGACTGTGACTCTCTGAAACAACTGAACGCTGAATATTACCCATGATCCTCTGCTTCCCGACCCAGAACCAAACTCTGTGCAGAAATATTTATGTTTCCTTAGTTTCCTGCTGAATATTGGAGATAATCTCTGGTTGTTAATAACTTCAGAGTGTTTTGAACTGATCTCAGTTCAGCTCCACTCATCAGCAGCAGCTGGTTGGGACAGTCAGTGACTCTCAGTCAGTTCTTCTCTCAGGGAGTGAAGGAGGAAACTTTCTCTTGTTCACACTCACACATCAGACTCACTTCATCAAGCTGTGGTGTTCGGTTCAGACAAATACACGAGCTGCTTTCAGAACTGGGTCTTTATCTGTCGTCCTGCAGGGAGGGATGTACGTCTTCCAGTTGTTTGACTACTACTCGGCCAGTGGAATGACTCTGTTGTGGCAAGCATTCTGGGAATGCATAATAGTTGCCTGGGTCTACGGTATGACACACACACACACACACACACACACACACACACACACTCACACACACACTCACACACACACACACACACACACACACACACACACACACACACACACACACACAAACACACACACACACACGCACACACACACACACACTCACACACACACACACACACACGCACACAGTCAGTGAAGTATACTGTGTCAGTTAAGTATGTGCTCTTTAAATAAGTGCAGGAATAATTATGTAACATGATGTGAAGGTCAAAGTTTAGTCTGTTAAAGTAGAAATGATCCTCGTGGTTAACATGAGCTCATAGTTTATTCCTCTCTGTGAAAAAAGTTGTCAAACGTGTTGGTAGCGTGCGCTGGAGTCAGAGAGGAGCAGAGATCTATGTTTCTATACATATATATATACATATATTTATTTATATGTATTATATCTGTTGCTGTGTTGGTTTCTGCAGCGTATAAACCTTGTGCTTCTGTCTCAGACGGTTCAGTCAGGACTTTGTTGATTGGTTGTGTTGCAGGTGCTGACCGCTTCATGGACGATGTGGCTCGTATGATTGGCTACCGTCCTTTCCCCTGGATGAAGTGGTGCTGGTCCTTCATCACTCCATGTGTCTGCCTGGTGAGACTGAACCGGAGAAAACACGGATTTCTCTTTTCTTTAATAAAAGATCCTGTTTGTAAATGTTTTCCATCGTGTTGTCTTCAGGCCATCTTCGTGTTCCACCTGTTCAACTACAAACCTCTGACCTACAACAACGTGTATGTGTACCCGTGGTGGGGCGAGGTGATTGGCTGGTGTATGGCTTTGTCCTCCATGCTCTGCATCCCCGTCAGTGTCCTCTACAAACTGTTCAGAGCAAAGGGAACATTCAAAGAGGTACATCTCAAAGTCTGTCCAGTAGAAGTTGATGTTCAGTGGTTTCCAGGCAGCACATTCCTCAGGTCTAAAGTTTTACTGCATGAGAAACGTGGTAAATGATTCATGTCGGTTCAGCCCGTGAAGAAACAGATAGTTACTCTTTAACCAATCGGAGCCTCTGAGCTGACGTCACATGACCTCTGATGTTTCTTGCTGTGTTGCAGCGCTGGGCCCACCTGACCACTCCGGTGTGGGGGGGCCATCACCTGGAGTACATGGCCCCCGACGTCAGAGACCTGACGCTGATCTCCCCCGGCACCGACGACAACAAGGTCATCATCTTTGAGAGCGTCATGTAGTCTGGGCTCCACCAATCACAGAGCTCCATCTCCATCCATCCCACCGAGCACCTGGACCTCAGAGATCATCAGCTGATCAGAGCTTCATCTGCTTCTCGATAGGAAAACATCTGACCCTCAACCAGAAGGTCTCCTGACTGACGGCGTCGGGTCCAGCTTCTTCTGTCCTGGATTAATGGATTCAATGGAAGCTTGTGTTGATGGGGTTGTGCAAACACACACCTACCTACCTGTTAGAGGGCCATTACACACACCCACACACACACACACACACCTACCTGTTAGACAGCCATTACACACAGACACACACTCTCTCACACACCTTTGACCTCTGTGTGTGTCGAGGCCATTTGTTGAGACAGAATTCTAGACAAACAGACTGAGCCCCAGAAAAAGAGCCGAGGTCGTTTGCGTCGTAACAGGAATTCAAACGTTCGGTCCTTCAGTCACGTGATGAAACCATGAGATGAGCTCACTTCCTGTTAAGGCTCATTTATTCTGACGTTATGTCCGATAAGAAAACCCCCCCCCACAGACTTCAATGCATCCTGTACGCTGCCATGGTTTGTGAGCAGTACGTCCACTAGAGGGCAGCGCCAGAAGTTTTCTGAAAACAACACAAAGCAGTCGCAATGTAAACGTCGACTCCATTTCAACTTCTTCCTTGTGTGCTGTGGTCATCTTGCTTTAACCATTGGTTGCACTGCCCCCACTGATTTCCTGTGGTACTGCTTCATTTAGTCAGTTTGATCCGTAATGAAGGCACAGTTCAGACAGGAAGCTCCCTCGTTTCACTGTACTTATCCAAAGTTGAGCATAAATGAGCCTTAATAGGTCAAATGAAAACTAAAGGTTTAACACTTCAAACATTTAACAAGAAAACATTCCTGTTACGGGGTAACCATCGGTCCCTGAACTCACCACGCTGCCAGGAAGCTGAGCTCAATGAGCCCCGAACGCATCATCAGACTGATCCTGGATCTGCTTTAGTCCTGAGTTTTACTTTGACCTTTAACCTTTGACGTCTTTAAGTCTGTCAGCACTTTATTTGACACTTTGATTGTTCTGAATTCTGAGGTTCAGGGTTTCTGTTCTGTTCTCAAGTTCAATACTGTGAATCACCAGCTCCGACTACCGATCCCAGATCAGTCCTGACTGCTGGGCAGCGTGTGGCTCTTTGACCGTTGACCTCTGACCTGTCGCCCAGAGGCAGATCCTGAGTCAGAGGGAAGGTTCCAGTGAGGATTCAGTCGTTGTGTTTGCTCTGGGTCGTCGAGCTCGACCTTTTACTCTGAAGCTCAACAAACACAAAGTTAAATTCATCTCAATTCAAACTCAACATTGTTTTTAGATCCGGAAACTTTCAACCAACAGAGAAAACAAATCTAATAAATGAAATAATCAATAATCACTTCATTGAGAGAAAAGGATGAACATTAGTTCAACTTCATCGTTCTGATTATTTTCTCACATTTTACAGATCAATGATATTTGATCAACAGACGTCGAGTAAACTACAAAACATCACAGACTGAATCTCACTGGATCTGACCTTTGACTTGAATACGCCCCCCCCCCCCCCCCGTCGACTGAAGTGCCAAACGAAACGATTCGCGCTCGACGCTGCCAATCATCAGCCCGATCACTCATCTCTGCCTCGTCTCCTCAGTCTCGTGAACGCTAGGCTCCTCCCTCGTCACAAACGGAAGCCGACAGTAAACGTTGATCTGAAAGTGTTCACGCAAACACTCATCGTACTCAGGGGAGATTCAGTCTCTCTCGCTGACACGTCGCTGGAAGAGAGAAACGTCATCATGGAAACTGGTCAATTTACCTGAGCAGATTTTTAAACATCACTTTTCTCTCATTACGAACACGTGAAAAGACAAATTTGCTACAATGTTTAAAAATCGTTTTTAGCGTCTGTGGTTCTCTTCACTGGAGCGCGACTCTCGCGTTCACCCTCCGTCCAATCAGCTGCTGGCGAGGGGAGAGGCGGGGCCTCAACGTGATGCCGAGCGTTGCCTTACGTCGTTGTCTTAAATCTCGAGCCGAACGCTTGACGAGCCAAACCCGGAGCCCTGCAGGACATCCTGTGTACTGCAGGGCTCACATCCGACCAATCAGCAGTCTGCACGGGCGTGTCTACAACTCTGTCTCCTAGCAACCAGTCCCCTTCCACGTGTCACAGGGAACTGAACGATCGGAATCTAAGACGAAGTAAAACTACATGCAACTGCACATTGTTATAAAATAATGTTGCCAGCACTTTTAAATAGATTTGTGTTAGAGATTATGTTTTGTTTTACATATTGTAAAAAATATCCGAGATTTATTTTGTGGAGGCTTTTATTTTGCTGATACAGAAAACTCTGACAAATATATATATTGAATATCTGTGTGTGTATCTATATTTGCTGCAGTATGTAAATGTGATGACTGCGAAGAGGATTTCTGATTGTTCACGTTTAGCCAGCGAACACGAGCAGCGAGCCGACCGACCGGCTCCAGGCTACCTCACTCCTCATCACACGATCAGGAGGGAACCTGTTTTAGCTTTTTAGGAAAATGTTTTGTCAGCAGGAGGCGACGGTGGAAAGTGTTTCTGGAAACGTTTCCCGCCTCGTCCTGTTTCCTGTTGCAGCTTGAAAGGTTCTCAAACATCGAGGAAAATGAAATAAACTGAAAACCTGCAGGAAGCAAAAAAAAACTTCAGACAAAATGAAAAGTGGAAGTTGAACGTGTCATATGTTTGTGCGTCTGTGGTGATGACAACCACGCATGTTGTCGCGGAGAGGCCTTGAAGTTGTGTCTCGCTGGCTGAGGTGAACAAGCAGCAAGGGGCGGGGCTTATTTTTGGCGAGTTTGCTGCGATGCAGTGATGTTAAAGCTGTCGAGGCTTCGTGCTGAACACACAACGAAAGGGAATTTCATTTTCATTTACTTTTCTGATTTCTAATTCTCAAAGTGCTTAAGTGTTTGATGAGTTTTAGCTTTAGAGGATTTTAGCAATTTTTTTCTGTGTTTTATTTTGTTGAATATCAGTATTCCCCCCCCCCCCCCAAAAAAAAAACAATAATTCTGTCTGCTTTTCTAATTTGATCAAAATGTATTTGCACATATTTTACTTGACGACAAACAAAGAATCTTTTAAGATTAAAAATAGATTCATATTTGAGAAGTGCAGCTGCTGCTGGTTCACTAACATCAACTACATATCCCAGCATGCAGTGGGACTGAAGAACACCTGTACGAGTCCAACACTAAACCGTGGTTCTTTAAAGAAAACGATGATTCTTCACGAGAAATTAAATCAAACAATCATTTGAGGATTAAAAACTTCTGTCAGTTTGAATGAAATCATTTGAGACTCAGAGAACTGAAGATGAACTTCAAGACAAGAATCTGATTTCAAACTAAAAGCAGATTTAAAGAGACAGTAACAGAGAGTATTCGATGTTACATGATTAGAAAAGTTGTCGTAGTCGAGTCTGAAGTGCCACTAACGCCACTAATGAAACTAACGTGAGGCAGTATTTTATAGAAACGTCTCATTTTAAACTTTTATTTTCAAAGTGAAGTTTTTTTTTAATGGAGCCTCGGAGGGTTGGAGCCTGAAAAAGATTCAAATCTGCAAATGAAAATGTACATTTACCAAAATCTGGTGTTTTTTCATGTCATTTTATCTTTGTGCTCTTCTGCCAAAAAAACGACATCATGTTATGACGTGACTTTTGAAGAGAGACGGAGGACGGCAGCTGAGGTCAGAGGAAATAAGACTAAATCATCAACCGCTGGTTTGAATCCTCACGTTTACTGTGAGGATTCTTTCAGGGTTTGAGGTTCAGCTGGAGACAGACTGATGTCCTCAACACGACCCCTCTCTAGAACATGAAACACGTCTGAAACACGTCTCAGTATTTGTCTATGAATCTCTTTCATTCTGCTGCTCCACTGATTTTTCCCTTTTAAACGTTTTATGTTTTTATGGCTGAAATGTAAAATGAATACAAAGATCACGTCCTTCACCACAAAGCTTTTATAGAGAGAAAATATGTTCCATGTATTTTCAGCCTGTTCTGTGGCGACAAGGAAGATATAAAATACAAAAATGGATTTATGCAGATTTAATCTACGTATTGTTTTTCAAACTTTGCTGTGATATAAAATATTTTAAGTGAGATAAATGAGATATTTTGATTTTAATATTTATTAAAAAAGTATAAAAACTAATCGAAAGAATCCAGTCACTACATCTTTTCTTGAAGCTGTTTATTTTCTATGGTTTTATTATAAAGATTTATTCTAGTTAAATGATTATTTTTTGCAAATATCAGATTTTTATCTAAATATTTTTACTTTGCTTTTGAAATCTCAGACTTTTTTTTTTTACGAGGATCCCTAAAACTTAGAGGAAATATGAAATATGAGTGAAGCCGTCATCAGTCTGTCTCTAACACTGAGTGATGTCACAGTGATGTCAGCTGATTGACAGGGGACTTATGCTGTCTGAAATGTTTCAGTTGCAGTACTATACGTGGCCACTGGGCGGGGCTAGCTGAGGTATCGAGCTCTTCTTACGTTCATGGTGTGAACTGAACAAACTATGCAAAGAGTCTCAGCTCTGAACTTTTCTGTGGTTTGGACGAACAGTCTGTCGGAAAAGACTCGAAACGATGATGAACCAACGAAAAACCTTCTGTCAAACAACGTGAAAATGTGGGAGTTTGATTCATAAAACAAAACAAACGTTAAACATGATAAATGATTTGTGTTTCTCCCTCCAGACTTTCAAAGAATATTCAGAGAAGCCACGATTATTATTATTTACGAGCTCAGTTTTTTCTAACATTCGGTCGATTCTGACGCCAAAAGTTTTGGTAAGAGAAAAGTTAATCATAAAGAATCAACTGAGTCAAAAGAATCTGTTCTGTTCGTCCACCGCAGCTTGTGATTATCGAAAGCGTGTTTCCTTCAGCCGAGAGCAACACTGCCCCCTGCTGAGGGGGGGTGGAAAAAAAGATTGTCAATGATTTTAGAGCCAGAACACTTTTAACTACACATTTAAAATCAACAGAATATTAAGGGGAACGTTCTTGTTTCACGGACACTTCACATTAACTCTCTGGCTACACGAGTCACTGGTGCTGCCGTAAAACTACCAAAATCTTTGCTCTTTAAACTAAATAACCTTCTTACCTTTTACGTTGTTTTGAAAGCAGTGTGACCAGCAGGGGGCGCTGTCCTCTGGTGGGAGATACCATTTTGTTTGGGCTGGAAACAGAGAAAATGTTACGTGTTTGAATTCAATGAAATGTTATAAAGTTATTTGAACTGAAAGAAGAGGATTAAAAATGTGGTTGTGATAAAATGAAGGTGTTTGTTGTAACTGGAGTTTACAGAATCTAAACACACTCATGAGGTTTTAAATATTTAATGTAAGAACATCCGACACAGAGCTTTGATCCTTATGCTGCATCTGATGTAGAGTGCAACGTGGTCACTGGTTGTGTTGTCTAGAAAGAGTTGAGTCAAGAATAATCCTCCTTCTCTGGAGCACAAAGTCGAAACCAACATTTTAAGATTCAGTGTAATTTGCACTTTGACAGAACGACATCATCTCCGATGCCCACGATGAATAAATCTCTGAAACGTTACGTAAAAACCAAACCAACAAATCATTCTAGAATCAGATGAAACAAGACTTTCTTCCTCCAGAGTCTTTTCTCAGTTCTGAGTACAATCCTTGGAAATCTTCAATTGTTCTGATTTGAAAACATCTGCTGAAGCTCCTCCTCTTTTTCCCGCCCAAACTGAGCTACTTGCTGACCTCATTCTTCCTAGCATCGGCCATTTTGTTTTAACTGTGTCTGTGACTTCCTGTAAATCGCCGTCTTCCATCCAGAACTGTAGATTTCTAGAGTCGATCGAGTGAAAAGGGTCTCGAGGAACGAACGGCTGTGTTCGAGTCTCTGGGCTCGACGTGAACGAGTCACCAGCCAAAACCTGTGAGCCCAGATGGTGTCAGTTGTTCTGCATTGACCTTTGACCCCTGTGAAGGTCTCCACGCTGTATCCACTGTGATCGTTGTGCTCGTCCACCACCGACTAAACCAACAGCAATAAAACCAGCACCTTGGAAAACAGCTGATCCGTGTCTGTGGTTACTGGGTTGTCTGGGATGGTGATGAGAAAATATGAAACACAGAAAAACTTCAAAGTTAAATCTAAATCTTTTCATATTATGAAGAACAGAAATAAATAAGCACATAAATGGAAGAATAAATATCGTTTGTGTTGAAAAATCTGTTTTTGAATTCTACACCTATGTTGATAAGTCTATAGAAGGATTAATTTGAGTGTTTTGATGAGGAATTCATAAATGTATAAATATATAAATTTATGAAGATATATATAACCCCTTGATCAATAGAGTTGTCATCACTTCATCTGTCATTTTCTTTTTCATAAAAACTTCAAACATTGATAGAGTTATGTTAGTTCCCTAATGGTTCTGTGATGGTTGTCTGTTAGTTCACTAATGGTTCTGTGATGGTTCTCCGTTGGTTCCCTAATGGTTCTGTGCAGTCTGGCGTTTTGAAACAGTGTGAACTTCTAAGAAGCAGAAGACAGAAATACTCGAGGCTGAAAGCAGACGCTGTCCTGTCAGCGGTTTGAGACACAGGCTATGGGGGGGGTGAAAGCTGATCTGGTGAGACGGTAAAGAGGCTCTGGATCAAACTGGTTCCAAACCAAACGGATGTTTAAACCAACAGTTGCTTTATGAAGGCGAGAGGAGGAAGAGCTGTGACGCTAACTTTAGACCAGAGACAGAAACAAGAAGAACCATGTTCGGTCCTGAAGTCACGTCAGAGTTTCACTGGACGTCTTCAAGCTACTTACGAGCAACGTGAAGAGAGAAGTCGTCTCTAAATAAATATGATGCATTTAAATCAAATTCATATTTAATAATATTGTCAAGTCAATATTCAGATTTATAATAACCACCAGGTTCTCAGTGAGTTAAACCTACACCATCCTCCTCCATGTTAGCAGATGGGACATGCACCAAACTAAAATCGCATGCTGCTGAAATGCATTGTGGGTCTTAAGCTTGTTTTCGATGACATCATAGGACAGTCGGCTGCTCTTTAACAAAGGAGCGACTCTGGAGTCTGTTCACTGAGCATCAGTAACAACAGACGATCACAGTGAAGTCATTTAGAAAACTCTCACTGAGACGAGTGAAAGAAACAGAGGAGATGGTGTTTCCACTGAGTCGACAGTTTATTTTGTATCAAACAGGAAGTTGACACATGATCCATGAACTTTCACATACAGATCAACCTTTTCACATCAGGTCACAGGAAACCAGCGGCTGTGAGTAAAGACAACGTGAAGTTACATATGTGCATGTTCCCGTTTCTGATGGGTTTGGTCTTAAAGTCGTTAACCACTGAGACTCTGTGTCGGCCATCTTTGAAAACAGACACTCATTCATGTTTGGTTTGAACCTTTTCACGCAAATCGTTCACATTCAGCTGAGCAGAAGTTTTCTATCGATACGAACATCGTGTGATTCCTCCTCCACCAACAGAACAAACATCAAACAAGGTTTTAAAGTTTAAAGTGTGAAACTAAATTATCTTGTGTCGTCAGAACACGGCTCCGCCCAAACTGACAAGTTTTCATTTCACTGGTCATGTGACGTAGACAGTTGGTTGCTACTGACAGGAAGTTTTAGAAACGCTTTGTGGTCGAGTCATGTGACTGACGAGAACCAATCAGGAAGAGAACGTGGGCGTCTTCGTTTACACAAGTCTCTGAATCAGAGGCTGGAAAACGCTGAGTCATGTGGACGGAAGGCGTACGATAGCAACAGTGATGAGATTTAAAACAACAACACATCAGTGTGGGCGGAGCCAGAGAAACGCCAAGAAAAAAAACTCAAGAAAAGTAAACACTCAGTCAGAAGATGAAAAGTTTCACTCTTCTAAAGAGACGCGGCCTTTGACCCCATGTTGGTCGTGAGGGAATCGAACTTCGAGACAAGATTCTTCGTCCGAGTTCAGGAAATTTTATTCAAATCAGAAAAAAACGTTCAGGATAAATTGAAGACGGTTTCCGTTTGGACTTCTTTATCCCGGAATGTGAAAAACATTCGTCCGAGACGCCAGACGAATGTTTTTATAAAACCATTGGAGCTTTTATTTTGGAATGAAACTAGTCAACAGGAAACAGGGAATGATCCGATCCGATCGTTTCAGACGGACGAACCGTTTGACTGAAAACAAACAAATCTGTAAACAAGAAACAAAAACAGAAAGTCCAACAGAAACACAAGTGAAGAGGTTTTTTTATCTTCCGAAAAAGCTTGAAGCAATCACAGCCAGAGAGGAAGTGACATCACATCGCTGTGCAGGACGTCGAGGTGGAAACAGAAGCTGTGGACGTCGAAGATGACGAAGGTGATGAAGATGAAGATGAGAGAAGCTGGAAACTGTTTCTCCTCCTCAGTCTGACTTCTTGTCGCTGGTCGCCTGCAGACAGAGAACAGGGCGTTAAAATCACTGATCTTGTGTGTGTGTCTGTCTGTCCTCAGTGTGTGTGTGTGTGTGTGTGTGTGTGTGTGTGTGTGTGTGTGTGTGTGTGTGTGTGTGTGTGTGTGTGTGTCTGTTACCAGCAGCTTGCTGTGCTCCTCCAGCAGTCTGTCGTATTCCACCGTCAGGTTCTCCGCCTGTTTCTTCATGGCTTGAACGTCACTGTCCGACTTCTGCAGAGCTGGAAACAATGACATTGAAGTTCAGAGATGACAGACACACACAGACACACACACAGACACACACGTTTGTACTTCTAGCTCCGTGAGGACACTCATTGATATAAAACATCCCGAGCTCCTGACGTTAGTACAGGATCTCTCTCACCTTTCTTGGTGGCGTCTCTCTCCTCCTTCAGAGTCTTCACCTCCTCTTTCAGATTCTTGTTCTCCTCCTGTGGTCCTGCTCCCTTCCTCCCGGCCTCCGGCACCTCGACACCAGCATTACGCAGTTTCTGTGAGACAGAAAAAAAACAAGATCAGTTTCTGTTCATAAAGACGATGAGTGACGAAGTGAAATTCACTCAGTTCCTTCATGAACCATCAGGTCACATCTTACTCTGGTTTCTGGAGGGAAACAGAATTAAAAACAGGAAACTGACGAAAAAACCCTTGATAGAGATCGTGTGTGTGTGTGTGTGTCATAGAAAACACCTAGGACAACTGGTGTGTGTGTTTGTGTGTGTGTGTCATAGAAAACACCTAGGACAACCTGTGTGTGTGTGTGTGTGTGTCATAGAAAACACCTAGGAGAACTTGTGTGTGTGTTTGTGTGTGTGTGTCATAGAAAACACCTAGGACAACTTGTGTGTGTGTTTGTGTGTGTGTGTCATAGAAAACACCTAGGACAACCTGTGTGTGTGTGTGTGTCACTACTGAAGAAATAAATAAATGCTGCATTAATACTCTTAGATGGTAAAGTACTTCAAGTACACGAAATCGAAACGGTCAATAAAATATATTAAAAACGACAATTTCCAAACATGAAATGCAGCAGCGACTTTCACATAGGAAGAATATATTCCCAAGTAAAAAATAGTTACTTTATATATTTGTACTTAAGTGCAGTACTTGAGTAAATGTTATTTTTGTGAAGAATGAAAGACGTGCCGAGCCGGAGGAGCAGTGAGGCGTGGTGGTTCAGTGACGGAGTCGAGCAGCTGTTGAGCTTCAGCCTTTAACTCGACGCTCGCCCATAAAAACTGATTTTACTGCTGCGTGAACCGAACCCGGCGACTGGAGGACTCAGATTCACCAACACGTCAGAGCGTCAAACTTCAACTGTGACCACAGCGTTGACTCCACACAAACCAAACGCTTTGAAACATCATTAAAAAAAGTCTCCAGAGCCAATCAGAAGAAACTGATTCAGGATCTGGAGCGTTTGACGGAGCTCACCACAAACGGCTGAGCTGTTCTCACTAAATCCTGGGAGATGGAGTTAAAACAACACAGATAAATTAAAGTGGAACGAAGCAGAGACGTGTCGTCCATCTTGGTTTAGTTGAAAGTATCTGACGGTGCAACAGTAGACGCAGAACAAGCTGGTGATGCCAGAAGGAAATCCACCTCAGACCAGAACATCTCGTTTCGACCTTATAGTCTTAAGGCCCAAGGACACAGCTGCAGTCAACAGCAGTTAGCATCCAGCAGTTAGCATCCAGCAGTTAGCATCCAGCAGTTAGCATCCAGCAGTTAGCATCCAGCAGTTAGCTTCCAGCAGTTAGCTTCCAGCAGTTAGCTGCCAGCAGTTAGCAGAACGTCAAAGCTAACGTGGTCTTTTCACTGTTTTTATTCACTTCGACAAACCAGCAGCTCCCAGTCACCATTTAGGCAAACCAAACTCTCTCTCTCTCTCTTTCTGATGCTAAAAATGTCATGTAAATAATAACATGTCAGAGTCAGCAGGTGTCTGACGAACATGTGAACACACACACACGCACACGCACGCGCACGCGCACGCGCACGCGCACACACGCACACGCACGCACGCACGCGCGTCGCCTTCAGTTGTGTAGTGAAATGACCACATCCTAAACAGTCCAAAGATAGTGACGGCTATCAGCGTTACATCACGTGTTCCTGCAGCCCCTCCACTTGCACATGACCTTCCAGACAGACACACACAGACACACACAGACACACACAGACACAAACGAAGATGATGTTTTAAGACTGTGTCGCGAGTGTAAATAAAGATGACAACCAGTCTTCACTTCCTACTTTTGGACAAAAATGAAGCTAAAGATACAAACTCGTGTGATTTCAGCGTCAGTAGCAGCGCAGCAGGGATCGAGGAGTGGAGCCACGGTATCAAGGTCTCCACCACTGGTATTCTCGACCAATCAGAAGACAGTCTCAGCTTCTGATCGTGACTACTCAGACATTTGGTTTGACCCAGTTTTCATGACCCTTGACCTAAAGTAAGTCAAGTGATGGTTTAAGTGACGTTAGCAAACGAAGCCGTCCTGAGCAGAACATCGAGCAACTGAGAAGTGACCTGTGGAAGAGTTCCAGTTCTACACTTACAAACATGTTGGTCCACTTTGCACAGAGTTGTTTTACTCTTCAATAGTCACAAACCTGCAGGCCAACTGGTTTCCAGCAAGGCAGTGGAGGACGCACCCCATGTCCACTGTTTAAATGATGAACCAGTGATAAATGTGTGTATTTTAAAAGTCTCAGTGTGAAACTGAACAAACAGAAGATCAGTTTAAAACAAAAATATGTCAACTCAAATTAATTCAAACTGCTGCCAAAACTCCTAGAAACACAAAACATCTTCCTGGAAACTGAACCACGGGTAGTCACCATGCTGCAGGAGTGTGTGTGTGAGCATTTGTGGGTGTGTGTGTGTGTGTGTGAGAGAGCATGTGTGTGAATGCTTGTCATATGCACATGAAGCAATTTCCCCTTTTAGCAGCGGAGGACTTGGTGATCTCTTCACCCCGAACAAACCCCGGTCAGATTACCACAGAGTGTGTGTGTCACATTGTGAATGAGAGCGTTGTGGTCCTGTGTGAATATCCCCAGTGTTTACTTGGGGTTTAGCTTAGCAGCTGTAGATTAGTGCTGCCCCCAGCTGGTGAGAGTCTTATACTGAAAGTTACACAATGAAACGTGGGTGCATGCAGGCAGGCGTGTGTGCGTCACCTCTTGCAGCTCTTCATTGTCCTCCATGAATTTCTTCGCGGCGTTGCTGGCGCCCTCCGCCTGCTTCTTGAAGGCTTCGTTGGAGGCCATGAGAGAAGCCTGCTGGGAGAGCAGAGTGGCCAGACGACGCAGCAACCTGCAACACACAACAAACACACACCACACAACGGGTCAGTGCGTTCGCTGACACTGAACGATGCAACTTAATTAATCATGTCTGCGCCATCATCAGAAATATTATAGCTTCTTTTAGACAAAGTGAAGATGTCTCATCAATCTGTGAAATACAGACACTGGTCGTCTTTATATACAGTTAATTGTACAGAACCAGTAGCACTTTGAAACCTGCTTGACAAAAAACACCTGAAGCTGTTTGTGTGTGTGTGTGTGTGTGTGTGTGTGTGTGTGTGTGTGTGTGTGTCTCTACAGTGAATCAGGCCATCTGTTTTAAAAGGCTTCAACAAATCACACACAACCCAATATAGCCAGTCACCACAGTACAGTGACCATGTGACACTGGGATTCACACACAGACAGAGTTACCCCTGACATTTCCCTGCTGGACGTGTGTGGCGCTGACAGACTGGGATGTGATGGTGCGTCAGGTCGGGGGGGGGGGGGGGGGGGGGGCAGAGCTGTAGGGGGCAGACGTACAGAATAACTTCCTCTATTCCCATAAGCGACCTCCCAGTGGATCTGATTAAAGCGGCGGTGTTGAATTTTAACCATGTGACCCTGAAGGGCACACGGAGACCGCTGAGAAGAATCAATCATAAGAACCACGTCAGACATGTCGTCTGACATCAGTGAAGAAGACGAGGAGTCTGGAGGATGAAGGACGGGGCAGAGGCCGACTTTACTGAGACACACTGAAAACTGTTTGACCAATCACAACAGACTGCGGCAGCGGGCCAACCAGAGCAGACTGGGCTGTACAGGAGGGGGTGGGGGGGATGTTTGAGACAGAGGCTGAAAAGAGGAGCTGCTGCATTGGACAGTCTGAGGAAAGTGAATTCCTGAACATTAGAACATTTACACGTTTGCAAATAATAACAGTAATTTAAATGAAGACACTAAATATGAGCAGAATGTTTGCTTTCATTTATTGGCTTAAATATGAGACTATCGTTGACGTGTGAGCTCAATGCTCAGAGGGAGAAATCATCAGGCTGCTGTTCTGAAGGTTCCTCTAAACATCAGACTCCAGAATCAACTTTTAGTTTATTAGATCAAGTCTTTGGGAGATAATGCTCTCAGATCCAAATATGGCCGTCAGTTAGCGATCCAATCAGCGGCCAGCACTTCAGACTTTCCACAAACCCGTGCTTCATATTTCCTTCGTGTCTGAGGCTGGAAATTCCTGAGTCACAGTCGGGCTCGGTCTAAACGCTGGAGTGCTGCAGCAGCTGCTCCATCACATGCTGCCGTGAGTCAGAGCAGCTGCTGCTGGACGACGTGCAGAGACGGAGGCCAGCTGCTGACGCCCCCTACAGACAGCAAACTGCTGGCGCCCCCTACAGGTAGCAGACTGCTGGCGCCCCCTACAGACAGCAAACTGCTGGCGCCCCCTACAGGCAGCAAACTGCTGGCGCCCCCTACAGGCAGCCGACTGCTGACGCCCCCTACAGACAGCAAACTGCTGGCGCCCCCTACAGGTAGCAGGCTGCCGACGCCCCCTACAGGCAGCAAACTGCCGACGCCCCCTACAGGCAGCAAACTGCTGGCGCTCCCTACAGGCAGCCGACTGCTGGCGCCCCCTACAGACAGCAAACTGCTGGCGCCCCCTACAGGTAGCCGACTGCTGACGCCCCCTACAGACAGCAAACTGCTGGCGCCCCCTACAGGTAGCAGACTGCCGACGCCACCTACTGGCAGCAACTTGCAGACGCCCCCTACTGGCAGCAACTTGCCACCGGTTTGTTCAGTCACGAGACAAGTAGCCAACTTATTAATGACCGATCCTTGAGATGAAAAGATATGAAATCATGTTGTTGTCTGGACGTAAACTTTATCTTCAGATTCAATGTGTATTATGTAACGATTTACATTTTTGAGGGAAAGTTGAATCACACTCTTCTGCAGACTTTGCACATCACAAGTCATATTTAAAAAATGTCTCGATGTCATGTAAATTAAAATTAGATCCTTAGGGGTCAAAGGTCATTCGCTGATAGACGTCTTCCAACTGTTAGTTCAGTAAAGTTCTGCTAGAATGAAATCAATCAAAGCCGAAACCACTAGAGCTTTTATTCTGAAACCTGTGGCTCGTCTTAGGCAGGAAGTTGTTCAGCTCAATAAACCACAACTTTAGTTTCTGTCGGTTCAAGACTCCCAGATGTGAAGACCAAAGGTCACGAACCTCCAGTTCCCATCGGACCTTATACTTTTCGATAAGACTTTTAAATCAGTGTTTTCTGATCGCCAGCTCAGACTCTGAACTTCAGGTGAAACTTAGATAACTCAGTGACCTCAGGGTTCACCCGACAACAGGCCTCGTCCAATAGCAACACACGTGTCACACAACTCAGCCGCCAATCACATTTAAAGCATGTTCGACCCTGTGTGAGCAGCCAGCCAATCAAAGAGCGAGAGACATGTTCATACTTGGAGGATCTACTGTAACTATCACTGGAAACACACAAACACACACAAACACACACAGTGACATGCAGACTGATCTAAATGCAGAGGAATTTTACAGTAGGACGGAAGGAATGAGCAGCTGTGTGTGTGTTTGTTCAGTGTGTGTGTGTGTGTGTGTGTGTGTGTGTGTGTGTGTGTGTGTGTGTGTCTTACAGGCACAGCAGCAGGGCGAAGCCGGCGATGTACTCGTTCCTCTGAGCTCTGAACAGTTTCATGTGGATGTGTTCGACGGCGTTGGGGTTGTTGGTCAGGTCCACCTTCTCCGGCACACTGTACTTCCTGACCTCACGAAACGCGTCTGCACAGACACACACACAATACATCAATCCCACAATGCAACAGATGAAGGAAACAATGATTAGAAAGTTAACCGTTTAATAACAAGCTGCTGTCAGTGTCGTCTTTTTAATTCATTCTGAAAATTCATTTAATTCAACTTTCCTGATTTCATTCAGGCTGTTTATATTATTCATGTCCTTTTTGTGCTTATTGTGAAGTAATTTGAGTTTCACACGTTTATGCTGATTCTTCTATTGATACTGATGTGACTTGTTTTAATTGAAGGACAGAAAATAACCTGAGCACTGATGACGTAACAGTTAATTCTCTATTTTCAATAGAATCGTACTGATGCTGATATTAAAGAGAAGAATAACTCCAGTTTGGTTGTTCTCTGAAACAACAGGTTCACCACATCACAGGTTGTCAGTCGCTCTGAGCGAACTACAGACATCCGTACCGATGAGCAGGAAGACGAGGATGGCGATGGCCACCATGAACGACGTGTTTCCATACAGAGCGATGGTCTGTACGATACGAGACTTGAAGATCTTACTCCACCTGCAGGATCACAGACATCAGAGCAGTGAAGACCTCAATGAAACACGGTTAAAAATAAACACACACACACACACACAACAGAGACCCTGGAGCTTTGCCTCCATCTAGTGGACAAACAAAACCACACAGTGCAGTACTGACGGTGTGATAACAGAACCTGTGAACATGATGGGGCTGCAGTGACTGAGATAATTAGTTCATTCATCATTTTCTTTGTCATCTATTAAAGCTTCAGTCGTTGGGATTCACGACTCGTCTTCGTCACATCTGTTGATAAATAAATCTTAAGATGAATCAGCAGATTAATCGATCAGCAGGTTCATTATGTGTAAGAAGCTTCTGTAATCCACCGGCAGCTGTGACATCACATCTGCTGCTGATCTCAGACCAGTTAACACCGGTTGTTTGCTCAAAGGCTCGAAGATGAGGAAGTGAACGTTCTGTGGTTAAAGAGCTTCAGTTAAAGAGTGAGGCTGAGTCACCGAATCGATCCTGATCAACAGACTGAGGTCAGTTGATCAGTTAGGTCTGTGTTGAGTTAATCAGATTCAAGTCAGGAGTTCTGTGACTGTGATGTGATCACAGTCACAGAGCAGCTCAGTGTTCACTGTGTAAATCAATCAGCTTCTTCAGCTGTGACACACACACCTCTCTCTATACGAGAGGACACACGTTGACATAATGCATTCACACACACATTATTTTTATGATTCTAAAATGAAAAAACAAACATAATTCAGTTTAAGCAGTTTTTGTAAACATGATTAATTCTTCGATACATCAGTTGTTACAGCAATAAAATAAAATTAAAAATAATATATAAAAATCTAATTTAACCCCCCCCACCCCTCTGTCAGAGATCTCCCAGCAGCCTCTCTGGTGATGGTCACGTGACGCCAGCGAGCACTGACCTCTTGGGTGAGATGAAGGGGATGCAGAGCAGCAGAACGAAGAAGACCTCTACGTAGAGGAAGGTGGCCACCGCCGTCCACTGAAGACTCATCCTGGACAAACAGAGACATGAAGAAAATGAATTCGTGGCTGAGACTGGAAGTGATGGACAAGTGGAGGAACGTGTGAGGCCACTTTGTTCGAGCCCACAAGACGTCCACAAGCAACAGAACGACAACAAGGCTGCTGATGACAACACGGCTGCTGATGGCTTTCTGGCGGCTGAGGTGGCTCGGAGCTGTGCTGCCCTCTAGTGGACGTCCTGTTTGACATCGATGCTAACCACGATGTTTACACTGTGTGAAACGTTTCCATTCATTAGAAAAAGCAGAATTAAACCAACACGTTTTCCTACGTTGATTGAGCAGCTGTGTGGTCTTAGAGAAACAACGTGAGATTCTTACGCAGCCTCGTGCGAAGAATAAATGTGAAATGAGATTAAACAGAACAAACAGTGACTCAGCAGAATGGAGTCTACGTGTTAATCTGGATTAAATCTTGATGTGTTGTTATTGAAATCCATCTCCGTTTATATCTAATCTTGATAAAACAAACACACAAACAAACTAAAACACTTTATTTTTATTACTTATATTAATAAAATAACAGATTTTTGACTCTACATCTTTCTGACACAGTTCACAGGAAACTGAGGGGTGACCTTTAACCCCTTGGAACATCTGCTCTTCAAAATGTTTAACTTATGTGTTTAAATTAACAATTATATATTTAGAATTATTTATATATATTTTGTTCTTGTGAATATCGAACTACAACTGTTTTTAGGGGCGTGTCAGCTGACTTTCCCGTTTCAACTTAAACATAACAGAATTATTCCTGAAAGCTACCCACCCACTAGTTAAGATCGGCTTCTTTTAGTTGCACAGCTGGAATGTGGGTGCGGTGTATGTACTGGGACCAGTGATCTACTGGGACCAGTGATCCGCTGCTAATTAGCAAACATCACACACAAACTTCACTTGTAATGAAGTCGGTTTGAGGCCCTGTCTATTTGCTGGAACGTCACAACATCCCCTCGCTAACATTCCTATGTTTATCCGGCTGCGTCTATGTGCTGGAGCCAGGTCGGTTCAGAACACTACCGCAGAATCTTCCGGTTTCAGACTAAACGTGAAGAACCCGCTGCTCGTCACGCGTCATGCTAGCAGCAGTTAGCAGGTTAGCTGCAGCGGGCTGTGGCGCAGTGAGACCCCGGGTCGTGGGTCGACAGGTTCGGACTCACCTGAGAAACTCTGCGGCCTCGGACTCGGAGGGAATCGGTGAAAAGTTCAACTCGCGCGGTGTCAGTTAGCCTGTTAGCCTGTTAGCTTAGTGGCTGCTTATGAACACGTCCGGCTTCCGGTGTTTACTGCCACCTCATCCCCATCCCGACACGTGATTGGACACAGCGAGGCGGGGCTGTGACGTAAAAGGTCCCTATCTCACAGAATTGAAATGAACCTTTATTGACACGGACATTAATATAATTTGAGTCAATAAATACATTTAATATCAAATGAAAACACTTTTATTCATGTGAAATACCAATAAACACAAATATGAACAATATAATAACAACTTTAGTCATCATCATAATCATAATGGTGGATACAGAATATTAATTCTTAATTTGGTTGTACATCTGTGCAATTACAATTAAGGCATTCTATTCTATAATACGTATATTATTAAGCATAAAGATGATGTATATGTAAGTCATAGATTTCTGATTAATATAAAAAATAATGAAATAATGAAAATACTTTGGAAAAGAAAGATCTGAATATGCTATCTATCTATCTATCTATCTATCTCTCTCGCTATCTCTCTCTCTCTCTCTCTCTCTCTCTATCTATCTATCTATCTATCTATCTATCTATCTATCTATCTATCTATCTATCTATCTATCTATCTATCTATCTATTGCAGTTCCCTCAGATGGCCAGCAGATGGAGATACTGTCTGCGGTAAACTTGTTGGTGCAGAGATTGAAAGAAAAAAAGGCATCTCACTCTGACTGTTTTTCCACAGACCAAACCTGTCTTCTCTCTGTCGGTTCCTCTTCATAAAATAAGTATTTGCTCATGTTCCTCTGTTGATCAGATGATTCCTGAGAAGAGCAGGTGGTTCATCATGAGAGCAGCAACTACAAATCAAATATCATCTGTGATGCAATTTAAATATAACAAAACAAACATTCAGTTGTTTCGGACAAAACAGATCATAAAACGTTCTTCTAGAAAAAAAAATAATTAGCTGAAATCTTTAACCTTGGCTAAGATGGAGGATGCAGGGTGTACTGCAGCCAGCCACCAGGGGGTGATCAGGACGCTTTGGCTTCACTTCTGGGAGCTGCCATGTCGTCCATCTTTATTCAGAGTCTGTGGTTTTAATGACGAGACTGTTTTTCTCACAGTGAAATCATTTTGTTTTGTTGGAACCCGACGATCAGACGACCACTGTGGTAAACATGAAATCAGTAAAAGACGCTTTCCACTGTTTGACTGGAGGCTTTTACCGTATATCAAGAAAATGTCCCCTGCAGGCCACCGTAGGTTCTCATACATGCTTAGAAAGGAGCGGTGCGTCTGCACCGTCACCTCTAGAGGCCACTTAACCATCCACCCTGATCCTGTAAAACACCGTCTGGCTGTAATGGAGTTAGCAGCCTCTAGAGGGCGCTGACAGCACTTTGCTCTCAGTGTAGTTGAGGTTTGTGTTTGATCGACTGACCCCCGACACGCTGAAGACTTTCAGTTTTCACTGTCGGCCATGTTTGACTGTCGTCTGTTCAACAACCAGATTCAGACTCATCCATCATCTGTAACATTAAACCAGACTGAGTGTGTCTGTGTGTGTGAGTGTGTGTGTGTCTCTGTGTGTGTGTTATCAGTGCTGTGCAGCCCCCTGATCCTGGCAGAGCTGAGTCGGTTCATGCAGGGGGTAATGTGTCCTTCTGCTCGTGTGTATGTGTGTGTGTTTTTGTGTGTTTTTGTGTGTATGTGTGTTTGAGTCATGGTGCATGGATAAAGCGATTAGGGAAATACACCCATGAGGAGAAAGAACGGAAGAAAGAAAGAAAGACTGGAGGAGAGAAAGATGGAGGAGCCATGAAAGGAAAGGACGGAGGCTGACGGACAGATGAAAGATCTGAGTGGAGGAAATAGAAAGAGGTGGAGGAACGAGCTGTGATGATGATGATGATGGGATGAAGAAGAGTCTCACCCGTGTGTGTTTGTGTGTGTGTGTGTGTGTGTGTGTGGTCTGGGTATTACTCACACAGCCACACACTGTAAATGTCCGTCCTTATATTAAAGTGCATTTAACTGAATCTGTACTTAAGACAGAGTTTTGTCCCAAAGGCCCAAAACGCTGCTGATCCTCATGGAGGTCAGTGCAGCTTCATCGACAGGAGATCAATCAATCAATCAATCAATCAATCAATCAATCAACCAATCAATCAATCAATCAATCAACCAATCAATCAATCAATCAACCAATCAATCAATCAATACATAAATCAATCAATCAAGCAGGAGATCAACTCTCTGATCGTTTCTCTGCAGGAAACATCCGGCTGCCACCGGGAGCTCCGATTGGTTCCTTACATGTGAGACGACTCTGGAAGAGACTCACATGTCCAGAGACGTGTTTCCACTTTAAATACAGACGCACAACGCAGCTACACTTCTTCACCGTTAACACAAATAAAGCTCAAATATCTCAGCTACGAGCTCGACCAATCACGAGTCGGTTATTTATCATCAGCACTGGCAGGAAATCTCGATTGTGAGAAAGTCAAATCTTTTTAATTTAGAGAAACTGAGTCTTTTTAAATTGCAGGTGCAGACATGAATAGATGTTACACTGTGTTGTGTTGTAGGTTTGTGTTGTGTTGTGGGTCAGTGTTGTTGCTGTTGGTCATGTGTGTTGTATTGTGTGTCAGTGTTGTGTTGTAGGTTTGTGTTTTGCTGTGGGTCAATGTTGTGTTGTAAGTTTGTGTTGTTGCTGTTGGTCAGTATTGTGTTGTAGGTTTGTGTTGTGCTGTGGGTCAGTGGTGTGTTGTAGGTTTGTGTTGTTGCTGTGGGTCAGTGTTGTGTTGTAGGTTTGTGTTGTTGCTGTGGGTCAGTGTTGTGTTGTAGGTTTGTGTTGTGCTGTGGGTCAGTGTTGTGTTGTGGGTCAGTGTTGTGTTGTGGGTCAGTGTTGTGTTGTGGGTCAGTGGAGTGAAGCATGAAACCGTCAGACACATTAAATCATTTTCAATCTGCTGTTGTGTGAAATAAAAATGACTCTTGTGTCGGAGCAGATTATTTAAAAAGGCGACCCGACTTCATTTATTAAACATGACTCACGCCATCATGTGACCGGCTGACACCCAATCATAAATGATGCAGAAGCTGCCCGGGTGTTGCTAGGCGGTTTAACCACCCTGGGCCGCCTCCAGCCTCCGTCGGGGTTCAGTGTGAAAACCACAGATTGTTTATAAACGTACGCAGAGAAAGAATCTTCAGTGACATTAAAATATTATAAATAAATAAGAATCCTTCTAATGTCGGTGTTTTAATTAGACAGCAGTAAGACCCCGCCCCCTTGAGAACAACGACTGTTGGCAGATATGAACGATTAAATTATGATCGTCTGTAATTGAGTCAGCGTGAAGCAGGGTCATTGGTTAACTGACTCTGTTCTGCAGTTTACTGTAAACTGGATTAGACTGAGGTCTGTTTTCTGTCAGTGTCAACACCCCCCCCCCCCCCCCCCCCGGCCTCATTATAATAATGTTTTATGTGGAATGCATTTTAATTGGCCTCTGTTTCAATGAAGTAGTTTGTAATGAAAACGAGGACATTTAGAAACATCTTGTACAGTTTGTCGAGCAAAGAGATGAATCTGAATATTTGTGTTTTTTATTTGTCGCTCTCTACGACTTTAGAAACGTGACTCTTCATCTTCACTATGTTTTCAAACAGGTAATAATATGACACTAAAGTTAGATAAACCTGCACCAGCTTGGACTGAGCTAACTTAGCTAACTTCACTTCTAAAGCTAATAACTTATTGCTAATGTTAGATTAACCTTAATCCTGAACACACGCTTTGATTTAGCTGATTATCTAGTAAATCTAATTATGTGCTGCTAAGGTGAGATAAACCTCGGTCCTGATCAGCAGCTCGGACTCAGCTTCCTGGACCGATTCGTCTCTGTGCTCCAGCTGTGACCTCCACATGACGCCCATCGCCGCTGAGGAAAGAACAACCACACCGACAGGGAAAAGAGAAGAAGAAGAAAAAACCTGTAACGTGCAACAAGATAATTCTCTGCTAACGATGGTTTATCTCATTTCCCTCGTAAAGCAATCAGCCATCAGAGGTTTTTATCATGGAGAAATGAACAGTAAAACAAAGCTCATCAGCTCTCAGCAGCTTCAGTCTCACCGGTTTCAGTGTCCTGGAAAAAAACAGATCTGATCCTCGGAGGGAGGAGAAATAAAGTTCAGTCAGATTTGATCAGAGCAGGTTTGAATTATTAGAGCAGGTGAAAACATGAGAAACCTGTTAAAGAGACTTGAGACGTGTCCGAAGGAGACGAGGTCAGAAACCCTGAGTGGAGGAGGCGACATGTATTAATGATGAGAGAGCTGAGTGGACACACACACACACACACACACACACGCACAGTGTAATAGAATATTCTATGTTGGTACAGTGGCTGCCTCCATCGTCTACTGTATGACCTCACCACTGCTCTGTATCACTGTGCGATGATGTCACCTCCTCTGTCAGATATGATCTCAGTCATTTTTCAAAATTCTTCATGAAACACAAACGTTTTAGTCCAAATGAGAAAAATGAACAAATAAATCCATTAACTTCCTTTGTTGACGTTTATTAACAGCTCTGCTACATGATGATAACTAATCTGTTATAACTAATATCTTTATTAAATCCTATCTGAGTTTTACATGTTGAATGCAGAGTAACTGTAAAAATAAATACTGTAATAAAACAACACAACTCCCTGTGGAGTTCTACACTGTAACTGAAATGTTTTCATCTGATTGAAGTGAACTGCAGCTCATTGTCTCCTGCTTATATTCATGTAGAACTTTTCAATCTAATGATCTTAACTCAACACAAGTTGTGTTGCTCTCAAACACGCCTGTTTATCTGAAATGAAAAAATATAAATACATACAAATTAGCGTCATCACTTTTCCACAGTTTGATGCAAATATGTCCAAAGCTCAGTTAATGGATTTCATTGTGTGGGGACATATCTGCAGTGTCGTGAAAACTTTGTCTCATAAACTGTCAGGTCTAAATATTTGTTTTCACTTTGTGTGTCAATCAAATGATGTCACTTGTTGTTTTCAGCATCAGTGAGCTGTGGTTTTATCAGCTCCGACAGAAACAATAAAACAACACGACACACAATGAGGTGAAGAAATGACGTGAAGAAGGCGTGTGTGTGTATGTGTGTGTGTGTGTGTGTGTGTGTGTGTGAGTCTGGGACAGCTGCCCATAAAGTCTCATTAATTTGGTGGCAGCAGGCCCACTGGACTACAGACAGGGAGCTGAACCTTCTGCTGATGAAGCTGCGTTCAAACACCCGACTCACGTTGTTTGTATGTGCATGTGGATTCTTGTATCTGTGTTTTTAGGGGACCCGGTGCAGCAGACCTACATTGTGAGGACGTTCTGGTCGGTCTTCAGCTGTCCGACCAGAACGTCCTGTTGGTCAGAGGCAAACCGGTCATTTAACATTCAACAGGAGCTAATTATCAGCTGTCCAATCAGAAACGAAAGACATTATCATCCATTCATTATCTGTAACACTTATTCTTTTCATCTGGAGCCAATCACAGCTGAGGGGCGGGGTCAGATCACCGGTGTGTCACAGAGACAAACAACCTTCCACATTCAGACTCTAACCCGTGCAAACAGACTTCACACAGACAGGATTCAAACCGTGAACCCTCGTGCTGTGAGGCAACATGGCTGATCACTGCTCAAAGGTTCATGATCATTGATACGATTCACTTTATTGTCCCTGTAGGGAAATTAGTTTGGACTCAAACGCTGTGGAGATATGTTTCTATATTTACAAAACAAGTTCTATAGCAGCATCGACTTCATTCAATCCATTGAAGTCTACAATCACAACATTAATTGCACTTAAAATGTTAAAATAAATATAATATACAAACACCCCATAGAAAACACATTGCATGTAGCACATATGGCACCATCCCATAATAAAAACCCATATTGCACAATCCCAGCATCATCAAGCAGCGTTATTTAGAGGTTTGATGGAGGTAGAAAACAAATGAGTTGGATTCCTCCTTCGTCCCTCCTTCCTCTTTCAGTTCTGCTCATTGATTGGCTGAATATGAATGTCATCTTTAAGAATGATAGCAGAGGAAACACTCACACAAACACACAAAGACACAAAGACACCCCCCCACACACACACACACACACACACACACATGCAGACGCACAGTGGAGCTCAGGCCAATTAGCTAATGGCTCGTTAAGGATGGCGTCCATTAGACCTTCTAATCAATCAATTAAGCAGAACAGACGAGGATTTAATTGATCTGCTTTGATCACATGATGCAGTCACCATGGCAACCACTTGGGACAGGAGTGATGGCGAGGCTGAGTCAGCACAGTCTCCTGTGTGAGTGTGTGTTTGTTTATGTGTGTGTGTGTGTGTGTTTCAGGGTTAAGACTTGGTTTTAGGGTTAGGATTTGAACTAGGTTTAGGTCAGGGTTAGGGTTAGGCATTTAGTTGTGAGGGTTAAGGTTATGGTTTAGGGAAGGCATTATGTCAACGAGTGTCCTCACAACTAGAGAGAGACATGGCTGTGTGTGTGTGTGTGTGTGTGTGTGTGTGTGTGTGTGTGTGTGTGTGTGTGTTGGAGGGAGAGATAGGTCGGTTTATCCACAGAGCAGAAGACATTATTTTGATCCATTGCTCCATGGCCACTGTCGCCTGTTACCCTTTAAAGATGCCAACTGAGAATAGATCGGCCCGATGGGGAGTGTCTAGTTCCTGAAAACTGGCTATAAACTACGAGGGCGTCTCACAGGAATGGCTTGTCCTGGGAAGGGTCTACTCTCTGGGTGACCACTTTTACTCCTTAGACACGGTGTAGTTTGACCTTAATAGCAGTAATGAAGACACCTCGGTCTGGTCTAATCCCTGGAGTGTCTTTGTTATTTAGACCATGGAAGCCAGCTCTGAGAGAAGTCTGATCCACAGAGACGTGCCGGCTTCTGTTTCACCTAAATAAGAATCTTAAAATGTAAATATGAATTTAAAAGTCATTAAATGGTGATAAAAAATAATTAGGAGCGACATTTTCTGCAGTGACTATCTCCCCACAGTTCTGTGTTCGCTCCGATCTCTGGAGAGTGGTGGTTCATTTTCTCTTGTGGGATTATGGATATTTTCATCTCTCTAACAAACACCGACAGCCTCATTAACTGCGGCTCAGAGGGAGGGGGGTGGGTACAGTCTAATCCCTGGATGACTGTTATCTCTCAGCTCCTGTGGGGACTTCAGAACCTCAAAGTCTTCAGTCCCTCAACATGAGCCGAGTGTTGAAATGTTTCCAGTGAACATCTGAGCTACACAACAAAAGTTTCGTGGAACTGTAACCGACAGAAAGTGTTTGCAACGCTTTGCACTCCCCAATGACAGACGAGTCACGTGACCGAAAGGAACCAATTAGGAAGAGAACGTGGGCTACTGCAGCATCGTGTACAGAAGTCTCAGTTTCAATTCGTCCAGATCAGCAGCTGTAAATAAAGATGGACGACTCGTCTCCACTTCCTCCTGCCGTCCAAACATGAAGCCAAAACAATCCAACCAAACTCATCCATGATTGTTTCCTGTCTTCCATCTTTATTCTAAGTTTATGGTCCAGACTAAAACCAGACCCTGGGGTTTTCAAAATAAAAGCTTCATTATTCAAAAGTGTCTGCGGCTGGAAAACTCCAGATTAGTCTCCATGGCAGCAGCCCTGTGATCTCCCTGAAGACTCTCTAATAGAAACCTTCTATCCGAGTGTGTTTGGTGTTTTTCTCTCTCCTGCTCTAACATTTGCAGTTAATGGGCCCCTCCCATAACAACCATCATTTATTAATACACACTCACACAGAGACGACTCCCCAGACTGGGACTGGGTCTCAGTCTCTGAGGGGACGGGCGTCTGGGTCCTGGATCCTCCGACTCTTGTTTTCCTGAGTGGGACTTGTTGCAACACTTGTTTCTACAGAGTTGGACAAACATTGTCTCTGTGGAGAGACGTCCATGCTTTCATGTCACCTGCCAGCCACCGTAGATTCTCCTCCACCAGGGGCGTGGAACCTTTTCTCATACGAAGGAGCATTTTAAATTTTCATAACATCCCCTGAGGGTCGTCCTACATTATTGAACGTGACACTAAGGTCTCCGATGTGATGGCTGCACCTGATTTGTTTTGTCAAGGCGTCTGATGTCAGATGATTGTGATGACGACAGGATAGTTATTATCTTATCCTTTATTTTCAGGCTTCAATGTAGTGTCCTTGATGTGTCACAACTAAAACGTATCATGTTACACAAGCTGTGTCTCAGTCCAGGGGCGACGTCCTTCAAAATGAGGGTGTGGTCTACTGCTGTCACCTACACACCTACGCACTCACACAACCAGACAATTCTTATGCCCTTTATTGTGTTTACGTGTCGACCGTAAGATGTTGGGTTGTGTTGAACTGTGCAACTCAAACATCGTGTCACATCCGGCCCCATCAGCTCGTTGGAAAGTGATTCCTGGGATAAATTGTCTGAGAACACGAAGGAGACTAACCTGGTCAAATAAAGGCTAATAATTACAACAATAAAAATTAAAAGAATATTGTCAATAAATATTGAATCTCCACAGTCCCACAGAAGAAGAAGACTGTGATGAAGAGGAGTCTGAGATCCTGCAGAGCTCCAGCTTGTGAAGTTATAAAAAGAGAATCAGGCCTGGAGCAACATTTACTGCTGATACAGTTAATTCTATTTCTACATGTCAGGTCGTTAAAGCTGCTCATCGAGGAGTAATTAACAGAAGCAGGTCTGACCTGCTGACTCACGCTCTGATAATACATCTCTAATGTTATGAAGCTGTTCAGCAGGGGACAGATTCACCCACAGCTCTCTAATTAAGAGTTAATGAGCCGGACCGATCATTAACTTGAATATGATCAATGAGACTGGATGAAGCAGCAGCGTCTTCAGTCTTCAGCTCTGACACGAGAGTCTCAGCAGTCACATGAGTCCGAGAGGCTTCGACCAGAACTGGACCGAACTGGACTCAGAACATCCAGAGATGAACGTTTTCAAAACAAGCTTCCAGGAATCAAGAGGTTGTTGGAATGGAGAGAAAAATCATTCATCACCAGGAAGTAGTCAGTGGTCACGGAAGAAACACTTTGTTTTTCCAGAAGTAGACACTGCGTCCAAAAAGTAAAACCAATGCAGAAGTTCCTGAATCCTGTATTGTGTGTTCTCACCAGCAGGGGGCGACTCCATGTACCAACCAAAAGAAAAAGTAAGTATATGATAAATAAATGTTTCCAGACTGTCACAGTGCAGATGACTGATTGATAAATTATTATAATTGATATTTCAAAGACAATTTAATCAACAATGTGTCTGAATAAAACTGCACTTGAAAATATTTGGATCTGAAAATCTCTCCGTCCACGACCATCAGCAGAAAAAAGAAAACTCGCTGACGGAAGAAATTATAACTCAGACCACCAACAGACGAGTGTGTGTGTGTGTGTGTGTGTGTGTGTGTGTGTGTGAGGCAGCAGAACTGAGGAAACTCATGACTCATCGTTTTTTTACCGTTTATGATTAACGGTTAATTTGGGAAAGTGGCTCTATGTGTGTGTGTGTGTGAGTGTGTGTGTGTGTGTGTGTGCGTGTAAAGGCCTGAGTCAGGCTGCCTGTTAACCAGCTGCCCAGTCAGCATCTACAGGTTTTGTGCGCACACACACACAAACTCACACAGACACACACACAGAGTAATCAAATCAAATCTTTAATCTGAACGCAGCTCGTTTGTCTCTGCTGCAGCTCGTCACGTTAACGAGACGCAGGTCCGGACTCAAACCAGCGTCCAGCTCTTCCTGTTTCTGCCCCCGAACCAATCAGCAACATTCAGTACTTCCTGCTGCAGTTCCTCTAATGGCCACTAGTTGCTGCTCCTAGAGAACTGACCCTCATAGTGTCCTTACCAAAGACTGTAAATAAAGACGACAGAACGGTAACCAAAATGGAAGCCAAATCACCTCGATCACCCCCTGGTGGCTGGCTGCAGTACTGGTCATAAACCCCGCCTCCTCCATGTTATCAGGTGGAAAATGGACCAAACTAAAAAATATGTTTTTTCTGTCATTTTAAGTAGTTCTTATCACATCGATGTTCAAGTGTTTGATAAGTTTGGTTTAAACTAGTTATTGAGACCGACTCATGATTGGTCAGGAGGGTGTATGAGTGAGACCTTGATCACCCCCCCCCCCCCCCCCCCTCCACGATCACTTCTGCTCAAACTCAGACTTCAAATGACGTTAAATCTGCAAGCTGGTGTCTTATACATCCATATCTGGATAGTGGGCGGAAGTGAAGACGTCTTTCACCATCTTTCAAAAGCTTCTTCCTGCAGGATAATGCTTGAAGTCCCATGACAGTGACCTCCAGTGACCTCCAGTGACCTCCTCAGTCCCAGACCTGATCCAGAAGAACGTTTGAAATGTGGTTGAACAGAGGACGTGCGGCAGGAAGGAAATCCAACCTGAATCCTTGTGAATCCATACAATAGAGATTAAACTCTGCAGATTCCGTCTGATTCAGACTAATCCACAGATGCTGAATGAACAATGAGGATTAAGAGGATGTGCTGTTCCTGAATCACAGGTTCAAACCCTCACCTGTGACTCAGAACAAACACGTGAGTAAAGTCGTATTTACGGTTTGAGTTTGTTTCTGGAAGCTGCTCATTAAGAACCTGTGAAATGATTTAACACTTTGTCATAAGTCCTGAGCGTCTCTTCAGTCCCTCGGCTGCTCCACACGTCGCTGTTTTAATCAAGTGTGTGACCTGATAATGAAAACCTGTGATAACGGCTCCTTTGTTGCCGCTGCTGATAAGCCATGCAAAGCCTGGGATCATTGTTCTCCATTAATTAGTCTGTACCCTTGCCAGCGTTTGATGGCTGGCGGTGCAGCTGGAGACAGAACTTAAAGTCACCTTACAAACGAGCAGAAAATCTTCTGATGCGTCAAACAAACATCAGCTGCTTCCCTTCGTCACTCATCACATTAATATGAATATTTTAGAGTTACAAAACTCTTTATTTGTTTTCTCCTTTTTTAGAATAAAATAATAAAGGAAAGATTTTGAATCAAAAACACCTTTTGCTGGAAAAATTCAGGTGTTCCTCCAAAGCCTGGTTTCTGTAAACGACAAACAAAAAATGTTTTCGGTAGATCATGTCCTCAATGCACAGGATGAAGGACAGAGGAAGAAGAAGAGTGGAAAGAGCGGAAGTGGGAGCACGTTGAGTCTGCTACATGCTAATGGATAGCGCCGTTTATGTTTTTAGGGTTAGGCAGAGCAGGCCATTGGTCAGTAAAACTTTGTGGATGTTTTAATGGTCAGCATTTGTCCCGATGGCCGAGGCCTCTGAGAGCTGGAAGCTATGAAGACGTGTGCAGACACAGCTGCGTCACATCAGATGTTCCAGGTTTGATAACACACGAGATTAATGATTATTGATGAATTGAGGAGCGAGAACTCCTGAAGGGAAAAGTGAATGGTTTTATGATTGGTATAATTTTCACAGGATTGTTAACTCCACCTTTAATCTAGAAAAGAATCGATTGACCGACACCAGCCATATCTCTGATACTGTGTGTATTAGATGTTTAAAGATAAATTATTCCTCATTGGAACTGAGCAGCAGCAAACTAACAAGAAAAAAACACAATGAAACATTCAAACTTTTCCATTACACTTTAGTGAAATCACACAAATATACAAACTCAGCAGAAGGCAATGGCAATGGTATAAAAACTGACACAGGCTATTACATGAAGATTCATCATCATCATTACATTGTAACTCAACAAAAATAAAAAAATAAAAACAAGGCAATGGCAAATGGTATCAAAAAAATGGGCCCTGACTACATCCTGAAAGCGCTGACTGAAGGCGATGTGTGTTTTCTGGGTTTTCAGGCAGAGTGATTAATCGGCGGCGCTGAGGATCACCGGGCTTCGTGTGAGGGTCGAGAGGATGAGAGCGCTGAGCTGTCACTACAATCACAGCTGTGAGAGTTTCAACAGAGGGAGACGGACGCGTTTCATGATTCGTAAAAGGACCAGAGACGTCCTGGACTCCTGGAGTGACAGGACGGTTATTTCATCCAAGTCAACGGTGACCAGCTTCGAGGCCGAGAGAGCGACGCTGTAAGAGGCGTCCAATCACGTGAAGCTAATTCCACATGAGCAGTAAATGGGATTCATCACAATGAGCAGTTTCTGCCTGATTTAGCGTTTTGTTGATGAGCAAAGTGACATCGGTTTGTGGCGTCACAGCCGACTCATCGTCTCAACTCATCCCGAAGCCCGGGGACCTGACCCCTGAATGAACATCCCATCATGAGCTAAGACAAAGATCCTGTGGAGCAGCGGTTCTCAGCCGGCGACTCGGGACCCGGGGACGACTTGGCGAGATCTGGGAGTTTGGCGTTTGTTAACAATCAGAAAAGTGCGTACGGATAAAGTTAATTTGAACGTGTTGGATCCCGATCCCGCTGCAGCTGAGAAGCACCTGCTCAGAATAACAATAATAATCATGATCATAGTAATAATAACAATAATCATAATATGGTACAATAAAGACATCAGACTCCCCGTTGAAAGTCGGCAGGGAGTTCAGTGATTCGCTGATTCTATGGTACAATGACGCCCACTGGGATTCGCTGTTTGCTCGACTCATCTGTCAGTCGACCAATCGTTAGTCAGGAGTCGGCAGGGGTGGGAGGGGCATTGGGAGATCACTGGTTGCACTTGTTTCACTTCAGTGGATTTCTGATCATCTCCAATTGGTGGAAAATGAAATTGATCTGATTTTCCATATAACCAAAAAGAGATCAATGATTTCCAAGTGGGGGGGAAAACAGAGTTTCATTGGTTGGAAATGACCAAGCCCCGTTTCTGTGACGTTTCTGCCCACCCCCCCCCGAACTCCTGGAAACCGATCGATCGGACCAATCGATGGACTCGAACATGGACAGGATGGGAAGCGACCAGCGACCTCAACTCGACTCCACCGTCACGGTTTTTAACTAATTTTCAAAGATACGGCTCGGGCTTCGTCTGCAGACGTTAAAATTTATTTAACTTAAACTGATCTTTTGAAAAAGAAAAGACTTTGGTACAACAGGAATATTTAACGACAAATTCCAACACAAGATTTAACGTTCAGAAGAAACCTGAGATAAATACTAGATACTAACGTCTCAGCTTGGTCTCAAATGGTCGTTTCCAAGACTGCACATATACATGTTATATATAATGACATGATTGTGTGTGAGTGTGTGTGTGTAGTAAACATCTGATGTTGATCTCTCTGATAAACTTGTGTACATCCTCCAACAATAAATAAAACTCATAAAAAATAAATTAAATTAAGAATAATCAATAAATATCTCAATGCTGGAGAATGTTGAAATCTGTGTGTGTTGGGGGGGGGGGATGGACGGACACTGCAGCTAAAAACAAGGTATCAATCCAATGTTTTGTTTGCTGTTCCAGGAATTAGACTTGACCCTCCCACCAGCCTCCTCAGTCTCTGTTACCTCCTCCCAGCTGTGTGTGTGTTTAAAAGATGAATGACGTTACAATGTGTGTGTGTGTATGTGTGTGTTTAAACAAGTCTGAGACAAACACACACACATGTTGCTGCTGCCACCGTGTAAAACCAACCACAGAGAATGAAACACAGACTCATCCAGTGAGTTTAACAGAATCAATCTGATTGAACAGTTTTGAGTTGTTCCTCAGTCTGAACCAATCAGGTGTGAGAGGTTCCTCAGTCCGAACCAATCAGGTGTGAGAGGTTCCTCAGTCTGAACCGATCAGTGTGAGAGGTTCCTCAGTCTGAACCAATCAGGTGTGAGAGGTTCCTCAGTCCGAACCAATCAGGTGTGAGAGGTTCCTCAGTCGGAACCAATCAGGTGTGAGATGTTCCTCAGACCGATGACAGGACGTATATCCGTCAGGCAAAATGCTTTAGTCCCTAAATTACAATGTGAAACTAAAACTAACCAAACAAACACATGCTGCTTATTTAATTCTCCTGTTTTCTCCTCTTCATCCTTCCTGTCCTCCAACACATCCCTGCACTGGGAGCGGTTTCTCCTCCTCCTCCTCTCGGAGACCCTTCCTTCCTCGGCCGGTTTGATGGATGACGATGTCTCCGTCTTTTTCTCCCTGATCAGTATTCTCCCAGTCTCCTCCCTCTCTCAGTATTCCAGCAGCGTGTCTTTCCATCCCTCCTCCTTCTCCTCTTCCTCCTACCGCCTCTCACTTTAGCATACCAAAATCTGACCTCCTCTATCATCATGATCCTTCTGTGTCTCCTCTAACATCTATTTCTCCTCTGCATTTGGAGAAGTCCAGGATTTTTCCTCCTCCTCGTCACCTCCTTTCATGATAAACCCTCTTCACCCATCCTCCTCTCTGCAGTTAGACTGTAATTCCTCATCTTCCTCACTTTTCAGCATGCAGCAGGGATTTCCTCCTCCTTTACATCATCTGTACATAATCCCTCTCCTTCCTGAGGATTTGTTTCTTCCTCCCCCTCCTCCCCCTCCAGCATGTTGACAGAAACCCTCTCCTCCTCCACGCCATCATCTCATCACGCCTCCTCGGAGGTAGATTCCAATCAGAGCGGCGACGGGAACAATTTGACTCCATTTATCACCTTCCATGACTTTGAGTTTACAGGACGATCACATTTTTTATTTATACTTTTTCTTTCATCGAGAGCAAAGATCCAATCGCAGATTTTTTAAAGTGTCAAGATAACGATCGAGTGATTTCAACTCAAAGAATAATATTTTTTTAATTGAGCTGCAGATGCGATCTGTGGTTTAACGGTAGAGTTTGCACAGCAGCAGCAGCTAGAGGATAACACACACACCGAGACAGAGACACACACACACGTTGGATGAACAGTGGTATTGGTATGGTAGTGGCTTCCCTCCCTGTTCTATAATTAATCATCTAAAAGGCAGTCTTTTTTCAGGACCCTTCCTCCTCCTCTTCCTCACTCGGGTCCTTTTGGCCCCAAAGATTCAAAAGACAGTGATAGAACATCAAGAAAGAAAAAAAGGTGCTTTGCAGCTTCATGGTGTCGCTCAGAGCCAGAGAGACGCTTCGGCTGTGGCAGAACATTTTAAGACGACACAACATAAAACATACGGACACTAGTGAACACATCAGCTTCTACAGTCTGATTTTTAAGACGTGTGTTGTCAAGATCTTGTTAATTTGAAGTAAATTACTTCTTGGCCGCAGGTATTTCGTGCTCACGAGGTACACAGTGTATTTAATATGTATTTAATATACATATTGTCCAAATCTGTCAGTGGAATTCAGAAAGCCTGTGGACACTCAACTCTTCCTTGCTGGTCAGAAATGAGTTTTGTGTGTTTGGACTTCAAAGCCGACAAACCCACAGTTCAGTTGTGCCGAGTGCAAATGTTCTGCCACAGAAAGAAAGAGGTGTACGGGGGGGGGGGGGGGGGGGGGGGGGAATGAGGGGTGCAGCATTGCCATGTCACAAAGTCCTCAACCTGACATTTTACCATCATTCATACAGAGAACTTTGAGCGTTACACACTGGGCTCAGTTGTTTGAGTTACAGTTCATCTGTGCATCCGGGTGGACGGAGGTCCGGTTCCTCCGTCTGCACATCGGACACAGTTTGAAATCTGAGCGTAGAACTGAGACCGAGCCGGCAGTGTGAGAGCGCCATCATTCGTCTTTAGGATGTACACGAGGCTCATTAAAACAAAGACTCCATCCCGAGCAAACATGCAACAATTTAACCCCCTCAGACGACACCTGACCCTCCAGGCCAACCCTCCGTCCAGCAATGGACACGCCCCTTTAAAAACACCCAGTTTGGCTAAAAAGTACCAAAAAGTCCAGTTTGTTTTCCTCCTGAGCCGAAGTTCAGCTCCGTCAGGATCAAACTGACTCATTCAGTCTGGATAAATCCACTGGGATCCAGTTGAGACGGTTCTGGTGCGACAGTGGGAGGACGGGGTTGGTTCGGTCTGATCCATCGCTCCGTCTCCTGGCTCTCCATCTTTTTCTCCAGACTCTGATGTAGAGTAACGTTTTATTTTTATACAAGTCCAGCTCCGTAAAATCCAAACTGTCATATCCACAAAGTTCTTATTACATGTTAACATTTTAATATTTATTTTTTTCCTTTCTTTTTTAATTATTTTATACTTTGTCATCATCATCATTATTATTATTATCTTTCTTTTTTTGTTGTGTACAATTATGGCCACAAGTCTTAAGAGTTCTTGAGTCCGGTCCAGTTAAAACTCCACTCTGGGTTGTTTCTGGGTTTGGTCCAAGTCCGGTCCAGTTCTGACATGATCCGGTCCGTTCTTTACATGGCACTGGGCTTATAGCTCTGCACAGTATTTCCTCCTGGGCACGGTTAACGTGGCGCTGTAAAGCATGGCTCTGTGTGGGTATATGTGCAAGGTCTGACGATGAAATGATCAACACCAACCAGTGTCAAAGTTCACCAACTGGTGCTGAGTCCAGGACCTGTCGTCCAGGTGGTTCTGGTCCTGAAACATGAAGATCAGTTGCTTCTGGAAGTTCTTAACTTCCAATAATCAATGGGTCAACCTGCTTGTTTACAGACCTTGCCTGTGTGTCTGTGCTGGAATGTATTCAAAACGCAATTCTGTATTTTTTTCCAATTAATTTCTGATTAATTGTTCACAATTGAGTTCCACAGTCTTGATTGGTCGGGCAGTAAATTACTAAAGAGTCTTCCTGGCCAATAGTATGACCAGAGGCCAGCAAGGCTGACCAATGATGGAGCAGGGTCGGGGGTGGGGTTAAATAAAAAGAGGTGGGGTGGAAAATAAACAAAGAAAGGGAAGATAGAGAAGGAGGTGACATGAAGGTGAGCAGTAATAGGAGGTGAAATCTCCGGAGTAGAGGATGGAAGGAGAGGAAAAGAAGAAGATGGGAGAGGAGGAGGTGTTTATGGACACAGGTACTGGTCGGTCGGTAGGCATCGGGCTCAGTGTGCTGTGGTACAGAGTGATTGTCCAGAGAAACAACATTGAGTGGTTATTTAAAACTTAGAAATTTCTAGAACTTGAAAAGGTTTGGCCGAACAGCCCAAGGTCGACTCAAAGATCTGCAAAGATGAATCCTGTTCCACGTCTTCTGAGTCTGAGCAGCAGCTCGAAGGTTCGGTCAAGTCCACATCAGTTTGCTTCCTTCTCTGCCAATAAAGCTTAAAACAACTTTACAAATCCTTCTCAAGCAAGTTCCAGGTTGGGTCCGATATTCCAACGAGGACTGGATTCTGAAGCTTCCTTCCTCAGAACTCGACCTGATCTTCTCACAGGCTCACGATTTCATGAGAGTCCAAAGTAAGGACATCAGTAAGAAGCTCCAAACTTCTGCTCTCATCCTTGGATTGAACTTTGGATATTTAGCCTGGATTCGTTACACTTGTGATGACATCTCTAAGGTAGCATCACGTCTTCATTTGTAGAACAGACCAAGTTTTTTAAGGTGAAGTTTGAAGCTTTGACAGAAAGTTGACTTGACCTTTTGCTCTTCAACCAAGCATCCAGACAGTTCCAAACCAAGTTTGGAATCCTCAAGTCCATTAGTCCTGACATCACATTCCTCGTTTGGTGAAACCTGCCTCAGTCTCCAGTGTCCAGGCTTTTCCACAGTCACGTCTTACACCTTCAGCAGATTTAAATCCAAACCAAGTGACGCATCAAGGTTTCTTTGTTTCCACAAGATGACTCGATCCGATCCCACATTGAAGTCATGTTGTGAATTTATCCAAATCGGTTCGGAAACTGATTTTCTGCCCCAAAACCCACCAATCGGAGGTAGTTGGGTCCCGGCCAGCCAGTGAACCGTCAAATCAATCAATCAGTCCATTGACAAATAAATTACTGATGGATTGATTGCTACGGACCGGAGCTGTGGCCGTCAGTTCAATCAAACACGGAGCCGCTCAGCTGACTGTTCAAACAGTTCAGAAAAACAAAATGCTCCGACGTCCCCCTCCCCGATTCGTCCTCCCCCACCCCCCCATCGGTCCATCTGTCCATCGGTCCATTCGTCCATCTCCTCCTCTCAGCTGCTCCCGGACATCAGATTGATGGCTTGCTCCAGTTTGTGCCTCAGTTTGTGTTTGCGACAGTAACCGTCCCGGTCCAACGCCGTCAGGATCTGCAGAGGAAAGACCACGTCTGATGTTAGTCGATGTCTCCACTGATGACCCGTGTGAGAACTTGTTTGTCTTAAGGATCAAATGGATTAAATCGTAAAAGCAAACCTACTCTTTTGCTTTAAGAATATCAATAACAAGGTTTTTAGTTTATCGTGTGGAGTCAGGTCATCTTCTGGAGAGCATGAATATACCCTGGGCCTTGATTTACATATTTCTTTAGGACCAGTACTGTGGAGGTTGTATAGAGGACAATGTCCCTGAAATATACAAATCTGGACTGGATGGACTCAAACAAAATGTTGGAATCCTCTCTGTGAGATATGCGACCCCCCCCCCCCCCCGACCCCCTCACCTCCTCCTTGTACTTGTTGATGTAGAAGTAAAGCTCACTGAGCGCACTCAGTGTGTTGAACTCGTTTCCGTGTAGACGGGACTGTTCCACCAGGTACGCATCCATGTCCTGATCGCTGATGCTGGGCATCTTCGAGATGTCCCTGTAGTACCTGCAGGACGCACACACACACACACACGCACACACACGCACACACACAAAGTTTAGTGTATCAACAAGTTAACTTGTTGTTTTACGGTTCATTAATCCAGATAATTGACTAAGCGTCTGATAGTAATTGTGTAATTTTTTAACAACCAATTGTCCTTTATGTCGTCACTAATTAAGTCATATTAATTAGTCGTCACTAATTAATATGACTTATGTGAGATGACACTGCAGTAAATGGTCATTTGAATAATAATCACCAGCTCTGGTGTCGTTGAGCTTTGTTTGCTGGTCAGGTTGTTCAGGTGTACGTTTTTAAAAGAGTTAATTAAAGAAGAACTACATGTACTTGTTAGCTCGCTTGCTAAGAGTTTAGCCTGCTCTCCACAGCGCTCCAGTGTGTGTTCGATATGTTAAGTATTTAAAACGTCAGCTACAGTTACAGTTTCAACACGTTAGCATGCTAACAATCATGATGTGATTCCAAAATATTAGCTGGTTAGCATGCTACTATCCCACTCAGCTTTTTTAAGCTACATTAGCTATTAGCATGTTAGCTACCTCTCCACCCAGCTCTTGTAGTTGGGGATGTCTTTAGCGTAGAGCAGCTTGTTGGACGGCGAGTCTTTGCCGAGTCGGTGTTCGGACGTGGAGCAGGAGTCCATGAAGGTCTGAGCCACGACCGACAGGCAGGCGTCGGTGATGCTGCTCTTGTGGATGTCGAACACAAACTGAGGATTCTTGATGACGTTGACCCAGAACCTGAGAGGAAGGCTGCACAGAGGAAACACGGGGTTAGATCTCGCTCGTCTTTCTGGTCCCATCGTCGAGTCCAGTCTCATCCTGTGGTTTCTCACCAGTTGCTCTTCCAGGTGTGTCGGACGTCCGGGTCGGTGATCTGTCGTTTGTCGGCCTGCTCGTCCAGGAAGTCAAACATGTACTTGATAGCCAATGGGAGAGCAGAGCCGCGGTGCGCCGTGCTAAACACCGTCTCAAACAGGTCGTCCACAAACTTCTGCAGCGTCCCCTGGTGGTGAGATGATTAAACATTTTAACGACCCAATTTAAATACATACACAGACTAATAACAGAGTGATTAACTAATTTGTGCTTAGTCTTTGTTTAATTTGACAGAGTTTAGTCTCGGTCAAAGGGATGTTTGTTCATTAATCAGATTGTTGTCAGTGTGTGTGTGTGTGTGTGTGTGTGTGTGTGTGTGTGTGTGTGTGTGTGTGTGTGTGTTACCTTGGTTGCCAGCAGTCTGGTCAGGTAGATCTCAGAAACCATCTTGCTGCCTCTGTCTCCTTCTCTCTGGTCGCTGTGCTCGTGATTCTTCACCAGATGCCACAGTTTAGTTCCTGAAAACACAAACATGAGACAAGAATTCAGTATTAATACTGCGTATAAAAATACTTGAGTACAAGCAGATTGACTTACTACTAAAAGGTAAAATCACAGTTTACCATGAATCATTTGGTTCTACATGATTTGAAGGAGGAAGCTTTAGTCAGAACTTTGCTCCGTGGCTTCTCCTCCGTCCTTCATGTTGTGTGTCTGCTCTTCTTTCAATTTATATTCAGCTCATTTGTTTTAATTGTTTTAGTTTTTTTTGCTTCTTATCAAATAGCTTCCAGTTTTTCTCTGTGTCAAATAATTAACAGACAGAAAAACCGTCAAATTATTCAATCACAGCAGAACTGGAGGCTGCAGCTAACAATTATTTTCATTATCAATACATCTGACAATTATTGTGTTTAATAACTGTGTCTTTGTTGTATTAAATGTCTGAGTTAACACGTTTCAATTATCTTTTGTTTTGCTGTGAACAGGCAAAATTTACCAACAAAGCAAAACAGGAAAACCAGCAACAACAGAAAAAACAGACAAATGATTGAGTAGTTCCTCGGAGCAGTGGTTTGTTTCTGTTGGAACCATCTTGTCCAGTGGAGCTCTCACTTTACATGAGTCCACAGATCAACACGTTTACAGGTCACGATAAAAACTGATCTGATTCAGGTTTGTATTCTGTACTGACGAAGATCACAGAGAGAGGAAAACAAATAATCACTTTGGGGATCTAAAACTTCATTTACAAAACTGCATCTTTGTCAGGTGTAATGGGAATACACACAATACATCTGCTAGTACTACTATTACTACTACTGCAGTACTACTTCTAACGGTGTAGTTTTACTTCTGCTGCTGCAGTACCTGTCTCCTGGTCCGGGGTGATCATGGGAGCTCTGGATCTCAGACTGTCAGGACTACTGGACGTCCGGAGTAACGACTCTGAAGACACCGAGAGAGAGAAAGATAAGTTATCTGTGTGAGAGTGTGTGTGTGTGTGTGAGTGTGTGTGTGAGTGTGAGTGTGTGTGTATGTTAGAGAGTGTGTGTGTGTGTGAGTGAGTGAGTGTGAGTGAGTGGGTGAGTGAGTGAGTGAGTGAGTGAGTCAGTGAGTGTGAGAGAGTGATTGTGTGTGAGTGCGTGTGTGTGGGAGTGAGTGAGTGAGTGAGTGCGTGTGTGTGAGAGTGTGTGTGAGTGAGTGAGTGAGTGAGTGAGTGTGTGAGTGTGAGTGTGAGTTTGAGTGAGTGAGTGTGTGAGTGAGTGAGTGAGTGAGTGAGTGAGTGAGTGTGAGAGTGAGTGAGAGTGTGAGTGTGAGTGTGTGTGAGTGTGAGTGAGTGTGAGTGTGAGTGTGAGTGTGTGAGTGTTTGAGTGAGTGAGTGTGAGTGAGTGAGTGAGTGAGTGAGTGAGTGCGTGTGTGTGAGAGTGTGTGTGAGTGAGTGTGTGAGTGAGTGAGTGAGTGTGTGAGTGTGAGTGTGAGTGTGAGTTTGAGTGAGTGATTGTGTGAGTGAGTGAGTGAGTGAGTGAGTGTGAGTGTGTGAGTGTGAGTGTGTGTGAGTGTGAGTGTGAGTGTGTGAGTGTTTGAGTGAGTGAGTGAGTGAGTGAGTGTGTGAGTGTAAGTGTGAGTGAGTGAGTGTGTGAGTGAGTGTGTGAGTGAGTGAGTGTGTGAGTGTGTGTGAGTGTGAGTGTAAGTGTGAGTGTGAGTGAGTGAGTGAGTGAGTGAGTGTGTGTGTGTGTGAGTGTGTGTGAGTGTGAGTGTAAGTGTGAGTGTGTGTGAGTGTGTGAGTGAGTGAGTGAGTGAGTGAATGTGTGCGTGTGAGTGAGTGAGTGAGAGAGTGTGTGCGTGTGTGTGTGTATGTGTATGTGTGTGCGTGTGCGTGTGTGTGTATATGTGTGTGTGTGTGTGTGTGTGCGTGCTGTACCGTATCTGCTCAGGGATCTGGTGAAGGTGAAGGAGTTGGCGATGTTGTAGGCTGAAACCTGTTTCTGGACCAGCGCCACCAACGAGCCGTCTGTTACCTAGCAACGCACAGCAACACATCAGATGAATCAGCCAATCGGGCGCCATCAATCAGCTGACTAATTATCCATTCAGTCGATTCTTATCCCGTCAACAATCTGGATGAACTCCACACGAGTCACTGCGGGAACTGATAAAGAACCAGGACTCACACTGTGGTAGGAATTAGAGTGTGTGTGTGTCTGTGTGTGTGTTGTGTGTGTGTACCTGGTAGTGTGCCAGTGTGTTCAGTCTCTTCCAGTCGCTCTCTATCTTCGTTGTGACGTCTTCGTCCTGCAGGATGATGCGTGTCAGTCGACCCTGACGCCACTCTGACCAACACAAACACACAAACACACAAACACACAGTTACACACCAGGCGGCAGCGTTCAGGGATTTTTAAACACGCCCAGAGGAACGGCAGGAGTTTGTTTCTGAGGTGAAGACTCACCGAGGTCCATGTCGTCCGCCTGCTGCCTCTGGGAGAACGGGATTCCTTTGTAGACGGCGTCCAGCAGTTTGTCTTTGACCTGAGTCACCGTGTCACAGTTCAACACCTTCACCGGCACCTCCGTCCCCGCCTCGCCCTCCGGAGGGATACACATCAGGGTCTGACGGGGAGGGGGGGAGGGGCGGTCATTGGTCTGCACCATACTTTAATGTGTTTGTGTGTGTTTGTGTGTGTGTGTGTTACCAGTTGCTTGTAGTCGATCTGCTGTCTGATCAGCTTGTCCTCGCTCAGAGAGTAGCGAGCTTCTCCCGTGATGGCGTCGATCGGCCCTTTCTCCATCTGCTGCTTGATGGCGCAGTACAGCATGAAGAGCGGCTCGCCAGCGCACTCCTGACCCACAGAGAGAGACGCCACGTGACATCAGAGCGCTTCATCAACACACTCCTACCCCATAAAGTCAGCAAGCAGCAGGTCTGAACCAATCCCCCTTCAGATGCCATGAATAAATTAACTGCAGCTCTGATCTGATTGGTCACGGTCAGAGCAGAGAGAGAGAGCTTAACGAGGTCAATTAGGGAGAGGAGGGAGGAGGGAGAAAACGAGGGAAGGAAGGACGCAAGGAATAAAGCAAGGAGGGAAGGATGGAGGGACTAAGGAAAGGAAGGAGAAAAGGAAGGAAAGAGGGAAGGAGGTGAGGTGTTACCTTGAGGAATCGATGCAGCAGGAAGGTGAACCAGTTTGTCAACATCTTCTCAGCGACTGACTCCGTCCTGCACACGGAGGTCAAAGGTCAAAGCTCTGTTAAAACTCTAAGTCCTAATACCACTGAGTAGAAATGCTCTGAATGCATCGGATTGATTGATAATATTGGATCTTCACTGAATATTGGGGGCGGGGCACAGACCTCCTCAGAAGCAGTTTGGGATGGTTCTTGTTCTCCAGGTTTTTCTCGATGAGGTCGGCGAGAAGCTGCTTTAACACCCCGGTGGCATATTCCATACGGCCCTGAAGACAGACACACACAAACACACACACACACACACACACACACACAAACACACTGTGTCAGTCACTGCTCATGTTTACATATATCAACGTCCATAAAATCTCTATGTACCAGTTGTTACCTGCTATTAAGACTGAATAACACAATCGCCTTATTGTTAAAAGTTATTAATCACAACATGAATCCATCACATTGTTATTAGCACCAGACTCACCTGCAGAGCGGCCATCAGCAGCGAGGCCACGTTCCCCCGGTCTCTCATGGAGAACGACCTCTGGGCCTCCAGCGTGTGGATGAAGGTCAACAGGAACATCTTGTTGTTGAGCAGCTGACTGAAGAGACGCAGAGATTTCTCCACGTTCGCTGGAGACTGGAAACACAATTCAACACGTTTCACTTTTATTAGAAACAACCTGAATTCAACAAGACCACGTCTCTACAGGTGTGAACTGAGAAGATTCCTACATCGACAACGTTGTGATGTTCTGTTTGTTCCTCTCAGACGCTGGAGGGGCTGAGATACGAGAAACTTCAATAAATCTAAACTGGGACGAAGATTAAAGAAATAAAACCTGAACAAATTACCTGAAATCATTTGAAAAGCGAAATAATTTAAAAACAAAAAGGTCTTTGACGGTGGATTAAAAAGACCAAAAGCGTCTGTGGGTCCGATGAGAATTCAGCTTCACACAAAGAAACTTATTCTGCCTTTTCTCATCAAACTAAGAGAAATCCCTGCACCCGGGGAATCGCCTGCTTCCACCCAGTTCCTAGGATCTGAGAGAATCTAATTCACGGCTGTGGCTCAGTGGCTCAGAGCTTCCTGCTGGGTTCTCTTAATTAAAGCTTCACCGAGGCTCAGAGAGGCTGCCACCGGAAAGTTACAGTTTTTAAAGCAGCTCTGAGGCTTCTGGACATTTAGGCCACATCCACACGGTTCGACTTTTAGTTTGAAAACTACTCGGACGCCAGGTGGATCTGGAGCAGTGCGTTTTTCAATGACACTGTAGCAGTGTGGCTGAATTGGGATTGTGTGTGTGTCACTGTCTGGTACGCACGTCGAGCTCTTTGAGCACCGGGTGTTCTTCTATCCCAGGGAACATGACTCTCATGGTGTAGGTTCGATACTCCAGGAAAGGGATCTTGACTCCGTCCATGTCGTTGGTCAGTTCCTGGATGTCGGTCTGCAGCTCTGCGAAGGCTGAACGAATCAAACGCACACACTCCGTTATGTTACCAACATTAAGGAATGAATCAACCAATACATAAGAATCACATGGTAAATAATGTATCTAATATCTAATACATGATTTATGACAGTTTTATTTATCTAACAGATTCTGTTTTATTGATTTCCTGTCTGTTCTGCTTCTTGAGCTTAAGATCATTAAACCCTCATTTTAAAAATCAGTTAAATAAAGAATAATCCTGTGTTCAAAAATTAAAATATCAAAGTCTTTAATTAATTAATGTATCACAAGTGAAACTCGTCTCAGTTGGATTTTTCTTTGTTCTGAAAGAAACAGAAGCTTTAAATTATACTTGATCTTAAAATAAGTTGTTTGTTTATTGTTTCCCTCGTCTTTGTCCCACTTTCCTACTTTTATAAATAACCATGAATATCTGATATTATATCTGTCGACTGTTGTTTGCTCGTCTTCAGAAATAGGAAAAACATTTGTTTCATGTTGAATATATTTGTTTTCATTGTTAAAAAGACTTTGATCTCAAAAAGTATTTATTTAGATTTAATGGTCAATTAATGTGATTTAATGATGAAGCAACTCTTCAAAATAAATGACATGATTACTTTTAATCAACAGCTATTTTCAGGAGTTCCTCAGGTTTCACGTTTGGGTCCCTGTTGTTTTCCTTTACATCCCATTAACACATCATTACGCAGACGATTCACTGATTTATCTTCTCAAAAACCCAATTTGAACCTTTAAGGATTTAAATCTAAATCAATTAGCAACAAAAAATAAATAAGAACTCAAAAATACTATATTTGCTCTGTCAGCCAATGAGGAGAGAGCAGGGTGATCTGCAGGTCTCACGTCCAAACCTGAATTCTGAACTCTTCTCCCGTCTCTGAAGCTCAATAACACATCATGCTAGTGTACCCTCGATGTACGTACCCTCCTTGCACTCTAGCGCCACCCGGCTCTCCAGGTTGTCCATCTGCAGCTGGAGGCGTTTCAGAGTCCGGTCTGCGTCGCGAGTCTTCCTCTTGTAGGCGATCAGCACAGCGATGATCGCAATGAGCAGCACGCCTCCACCCGCTCCGATGCCGATGATGGCGGGAAGCGTGAGGGCGCTGTCGGAGTAGATGTGGAGCGTTCCCGGGGAATATTCCAGACCCCCGACTAGGATCTACAGACAGAGAGAGAGAGAGAGAGAGAGACCAAGAAGATCCAATCAGCAAGAGGTTGTGAGAATCTACGTCTTCGAACCACGGTCCAGACCAACAGAACAGAACTAAGCCCAACCAGAGGAGGAGTTCTGGGTCTAGATCAAACCTGGTTCTGTTGGTTTGTAGTGAAAAACTTTGTTGGATAGTTTGGACTTTTGGACCAATCACAGGAAGTAGAAACAGAATTAAACAACAGAAGAAGAAACAGAAGACGACATAATGTTTAAACCACAAGGACGTTCACGTTGCTTTTGAACTAGAGCAACACATCTTCTATAAACCATTAAACCTTTTACTGTCTTTCTTTCTTCCTTTCTTCGAACTGTATTTTCTAAGCGATGAGGTCGAGCGCCTCCTGCTGTCGTGGGGACGTGAGGACGGAGCAGCTGTGTGATACTAACAGGATGTGAGTGACAGCAACAACACAAACAGACGGTAACAACACAAACAGACAGTAACAGGAGTTCCTCAGTGACGGAGCCGACGTCAGGGAGCAGTAAAACAGCCGTAAAGCGTCTGAGTGTGATCTACAGCCTCATTAGACTCTGACGAGCGGCAACACGACCGATATTAATGACTGAAGCTGCTCGAGCAGCGAGGAGCAGAAGAGGAGAAACAAACCAACTCACAAAGAAAGATATGAGATGATGGAGGAAACTAAACAAGTCTGTTCCTCATCAGAAAGTTAAGAACATTTGATAAACAACTGAACTAAGTATATCCACATACTTCTGTCCAAATGGAAAAAAGCTTTTTACATAAGAGGCATGTTTTATTTTGAAAATACTCTCAAGCCTTTTTAAAGAAAAACTGTACATGAACACACACACACAGACAAACACACAACACACACTGTGTGTATTAATTATCTGAGCTGTATGAATGTTTTATTAAAGCGTTTCCTCCTCAGGTCATAAACATCGATTATAAAACAGATCAGAGGAACAAGTGATGAATAAAAGATGGTTAAAAGAGAGAGGGAGGGAGAGAGATGATCTTCTGTATTGATTAATTATCATTAAATTTAATCTTATCAATCGTTTTGTCTCTGTTCATTGATGCTGACCTCACTTTGAACATCAGTGTGTGTGTGTGTGTGTGTTTCCCTCTGATGTGTGATATCAGACCAATTACCCATGATTCCCTGCGGCTGCACTTAATGACTTTCACCTTTATAAAGACCCCCTCCTTCCTCCTCCTTCCTCATCTCTCTGTCCTTCCCTCCTTTCTCTGTTTTTCCTTCACTTCATTCTCCCCTCTCACCATCCCTCCTTCCTTCATCTCCTCCCTCTTCCCATCCTCCTCTTTCCCTCCTCCCCCTCTCTCTCCATCCTTCCTTCCTGGAACTCAACGTCACATTTGACGAGTTCAAGGTCCGTTGGAAAGTTGTAAATCTGATGATACTTTTCTTTCTGGCTCTTCTTACTGTGATGAATAAATGAAAACCTGCCGATGGGTTTAAGTGTTCAGAGGATTATATTAGGTAAGAAAGAGGAGGCGGGGCTTACCACGACTCGATGTTCTCCGGTGAGATCTGGCGAATCGCAGAGCAGCTGGTTCTCTGACACGGTCAACAGGCAGGGCGACTCTCCAATCAGCACCGTGTAGTTCAGACGGCTGTTACCTGGGGCGGGCGGGATCAGGTTCTTACCCTGAACACACAGACACACACAGACACACACAGACACACACAGACACACAATGTTTTAACGCTGTATCTTCAGATCAGATCACATCTTTTTCTTCTTCGGAACTTCCTGTTTAAGTTGCCTCACCTTGAGGATGATGGGTGACCCCGGTTTGACCTCCAGGATCCCAGAGTTCCCCAGGGGGTCGAAGGTCGGGTTGGGGTAGTGTGTGAAGGGGGTGGAGTTCAGCACCAGCAGAGCCGAGACCTGGATGGAAGCAGAACATTTTAATAACTGTTACTATGCAGCGTGATGTGTGTGTGTGTGTGTGTGTGTGTGTGTGTGTGTGTGTGTGTGTGTGTGTGTGTGTGTGTGCGTTACCTGGTCAAAGATGAAGCCAAACTCGTCGGGCTGCAGCGGCCCCTCTGGTGGGTTGGGCTTAGTGTAAATCAGACCTGGAGCCAAACACGTCATGGTGCTGTCATTGACCACCGTACAGAACTGAAGAGAAAAACAAAAGAGGATGGGATCAGGAAAAGATGATCACGTGTTCATGTTGTTCACGTGTTCATGTTGTTCACGCGTTCATGTTGTTCACGCGTTCATGTTGTTCACGTGTTCATGTTGTTCACGTGTTCATGTTGTTCACGCGTTCATGTTGTTCACGCGTTCATGTTGTTCACGCGTTCATGTTGTTCACGTGTTCATGTTGTTCACGTGTTCATGTTGATCACGTGTTCATGTTGATCACGCGTTCATGTTGTTCACGTTGTTTGTTCATGTTGTTCATGTTGTTCACGTGTTCATGTTGTCGACGTGTTCATGTTGTTCACCTGTTCATGTTGTTCACGTGTTCATGTTGTTCACATGTTCATGTTGTTCACGTTGTTCATGTTGTTCACGTGTTCATGTTGTTCACGCGTTCATGTTGTTCACGTGTTCATGTTGTTCACGTTGTTTGTTCATGTTGTTCATGTTGTTCACGTGTTCATGTTGTTCACGTGTTCATGTTGTTCACGTGTTCATGTTGTTCACGTGTTCATGTTGTTCACATGTTCATGTTGTTCACGTTGTTCATGTTGTTCACATGTTCATGTTCTTACATTATTCGTTTCCACTCCTCCGTACTTTGCTCTGACTTTGGGTTCCTGGATCGTCAGCAGGTTTGTTCCTGTTACTGTGATCACTGTACTGCCACTACACACACACACACAAACACACACAAACACACACAGGTTACAGATCATTCCAGATTACAAATTAATTATTGATTGTTCTCTGGATGAGTATTTACTTGAGGATGGTCCAGCTCGGTTCGATGCCCGTGATGGTCGGGTCCTCAGTGAAGATGTACTTGGTCTCTGAGCTCGTCACCTCGGCCTTGTCAATCATCAGACGGATGGGGGCGGGACCAGTGCCAGACAGAGAGGCGGGAGTTATGCAGATTATTTCCCGATTGGTCCGTCTGAAAGAGGGGAGGGAGAAAGAAGGAGGGATGTTAAATGTTTTGATTCTTTTGAAATATCTTCCTGAGATGAGGGTCTTCATTTGAGTCGTGGATCCAAACTGACTTGACAAACAGACACTCCTCCTTGTCGATGTAGATGGTGACGGTGCTGCCGGCGTCCAGGTGTCGGCCGGTCACCGTCAGTCGGGTTCCCCCGGACACGGGACCCTTCTCTGGACGCACTCGACTGAAGCTGGGGCTCTGGGGGATGAAGAGGAGGAAGAGGAGGAAGTTAGTGTCACATTAACCTCCATTACATCACACCTTCCTACCCCCGGTTACAGGAACGCAAGGTTTGTAATTGGTCAACCGCGTGAAGACGCCGTCACTCACCACGAAGGAGTACGTCTGCGTGGAGAGGGTTCGATACTCGGCGCTGCAGACGCCAATGCAGAGCTCCACGGGTCCGCCTGGAGAGTGAGGGAGGAGAGCTTCGGCCATGTCGCACACGATCCTGTGGACACACAGGAGGAGTCAGACGAGCTCAACAACACACACAGACACACACACAGACAGACACACACCTCTCAGCGCTGATGTACTGCGAGGGGACGGGGTTACAGCGGACTCCGGCCACCTGAACGTGAGCGATCTCCTTCACCTGCAGACCCAGGTTCTCCCCCTCGATGGTCACCCGGGTCCCGCCCTCGCGAGGCCCCGTCAGAGGGTCGATCTGTGGGAGGAGCCACAGTGTTATTCACAGCTCGTCTCCGGTGAAGAGGTCATAGGTCACGGGTGTGTCTCCTACCTTGCTGATGCGTGGGTGGCTGCAGCGCAGGTTTTGTCGCCCGTGGTGCATCCAGTTCTGCTCGGGGGCGGGGCAGTGCTGGTGCAGGAGACACTTCCTGGTCTCGGTGCACCAGCCGCACTCGAAGGGGGCGGGAGCTTTGAGACACTGACCACAGCTGGAGCGCTGAGCCTCGCACTTGTACAGCAACGCTGAGCAACACAAAGAGTCACCGTCACACAACATTAAACAACTACACACAACGTTAGACCATGTCTCTGCTTCGGGGGAAGCTCCTGTGTGGACTCGTGTGGGCGCCAGGCGTTTAAGACTGATTATGTTTTTGTGAACTTTACAAATGGTTCCAGTTCCAAATCAACTTTTAATAATTTCTTATTTCATAAACTCCTCTCTCTCTCAAGGTGCGTGATGACGAGCGGGTTTCTACCTTTCATGGACGCAGGTTTGTCGATGAAGAAGTCTCCGTCCCACACGATGGAGAAATCCACCGGGAGGTCGCCGGCCTCGTCGCCCTCGTACCAGTACTGAAACACAGAGGCACTGGTTTACAACTGGGAAACAGAAAAACTCATTCTGTGATAAATGCAAAAATAAAGTGACAAAAAATAAACCAAAGAAAAATAATTAAATATAAAGAATTGATAATGTGTGAGAACTGATCAGTCGGTATCACACTGAGCAACATGTTCAACCAGATGTTAGTAGGCTGCTGCGAGTAACTGTACACACACACACACAGAGACTCACACACACACACACACACAGACTCACACACACAGACACACACACAGTTTTAAATCCATTATGTTGTTTCCCTGACTACTTTTTGTTGGTTACCATGGACACCTGCAGCCGCCATGACAACGTCACTCCTGCTCTGTGTGTGTGTGTACTTGTATATGTCCTTTGTGAGGACCATGTTAAGCATAGACCCGACTGAGTGAGGACATCTGAACCAGTCCTCACTTTTTCAATGGACTGATCGAGCGTTAGGGTTTGGTGTTAAGGTTAGAGTTAGGTTAGGCCTTCAGTTTGGATGGTTACGGTTATATTAAGGGCCTAGGGAATGTATTACTGTATGTCAATGAGTGTCCCCACTAAGATAGAAGTACAAGATGTGTGTGTGTGTTAAATGAGCAACACAACTCATCGCCTCAATGACGGTGAAAAGGCAAAGAGAGTGTGTGTCCTGAATATGTCAGCTCAACCCACATGGCACCAGATAATCTTACACACACACACACACACATAGTGTCTTACATGGACACACATGGTCTTTCCACCGCTGTGAGGACCCTGACACTCAAACAGAAGCAGTCTGGTGAAGGGACCAAAATGTCCCTGCAACCATAGAAAGACACTTTTCCTCTTCTTCTGAACTTGCTGTGTGTTTTCTGTCACCTTCAGGATCTTCACTATCCTTATAAGGACACAGAACTGACAAAGGTCGGTGTTTGTTCCAGAGATCCAATGAGGTAATAAAATGTGTATGTACACACACACACACACACACACACACGCACACACACATAAAGACACACACAGAATTAACAAATCTCATTACGTCAGGGCAGTTTCAGTTCATATTTTCTTTCCTCATCAAGAATTACCTCAACATCTGACCATAGTTTTACCTCACACACACACACACGCACAATTAATGAATCGCTGATAATATAATGATCTTTTCTATAGAGCCGCAAGAACGGACAACATATTCATAACTCTGTGTGTGTGATGATCACATAGTTGAAATATGTGGACGACCAAGAAGTGAGATGTGTGTGAGTCTAATGCCCAGATTTTCCATTAAAAGCAGCCAGCTGAGCCCCAGAGAGCAGCCTCATAGGTTTGGCCTGTGAATGCACTGCACACACAGAGACACACACACAGACACACACACACAGTGGGAGCAGCAACTCTGACTGACACACAAACAGAGCTGTTCTGAACGCACCCTCACTCTACAGCCAATCAGCAGTCATTATATTGGGCTGATTACATCACAGACTCCAGAATCTGTGATACAGTGATCTCACTTATTGAAGTCCCGCCCACACACGGGTTCAACGAATCATGAATCAGTGTCAGCCGTCAATCATGAAGTCTCTGCACGTTTTTATGAGATGTTTAACCAGGTGAGAGGATGACTGAGACGTTAAACATAAGAAGAAAGTGGGTCTGTCCGTCCCCCCCCAAGCTGTGCTGAGCAGCTGTACCCCCCCCCCTGTATAAAGTTTCCTGGTGTGCTTGCTGCTCTCTCACTGATCTACGTCATCTGATACTTGACTCGTTATTCTCTCTAATTCATAAGGAAATATATTTCTCCCGACGGGAAAATTAACTCCTGTTGATTTTTATTCACATTTATTTTAATTCCCACTCTGCTCGTTCACATTTCCTCACCTCTCTCTCTCTCTCTCTCCCTCCCTCCGTCCGTCTCTCTCTCTCTCTCCGTCCCTCCCTCCCTCCCTCCCTCCATCCGTCTCTCTCTCTCTCACTCCCTCTCCCTCTCTCTCCCTCCCTCCGTCCATCTCTCTCTCCCTCCCTCTCTCTCTCTCCCTCTCTCTCCTTCCCTCTCTCTCTCTCTCTCCCTCCCTCCGTCCCTCCCTCCGTCCGTCTCTCTCTCTCTCTCTCCCTCCCTCCCTCCACCCGTCTCTCTCTCTCTCCCTCTCTCTCCCTCCCTCCGTCCATCTCTCTCTCCCTCCCTCTCTCTCTCTCCCTCTCTCTCCTTCCCTCTCTCTCTCTCTCTCCCTCCCTCCGTCCCTCCCTCCCTCCGTCCGTCTCTCTCTCTCTCCCTCCCTCCCTCCACCCGTCTCTCTCTCTCTCACTCCCTCTCCCTCCATCCGTCTCTCTCTCTCACTCTCTCTCACTCCCTCTCCCTCCCTCCCTCCCTCCCGCTGGTCGACACATTTTGGAAGAGTGTGTGTCTCTGTCATCCCCATGGTAACCCCTGTCCAGTCAGCAGGGCCGTCGCCATGGAGTCAAATTGTGTGTGTGTGTGTGTGTGTGTCAACTTCTTTGTATGGTTGTGTGTGTGTCCACGTCTTTGTGCGGTTGTTGGAGCATTTTGTCTGGTCCGCACAACTTCAATGGGCTTTCTGAAGGTTAAGATCCAGTGTCAATCCACCGTGACGCCACCCACTGGTTTGTGAGCCGGAGCTTTGAAAGAAGTTTTTCTGTTTTGTTTTGTCGTGTTTTGCTCTTTGCATCATTCACGGGAGGTCGGTGTCGTCTTTGGTCGGTGCAGAGGAAACTTTAACGTCCCCGACGAGCTCTGGCGTTTAATTTAGAACTTCAGGACGAGGAAGCACAAGTGGAAATATGAGAACTGATAAGAAGGAGAGGAAGAAGAGGCGCATAGATGTGGAGGAAGATGAAAATAAATAAAAGGAGGGATGAGAAAGCAAAGGTGAAGAGAAATAGTGTGTTATAGAATTGCTGGAATGGAGGTTAGATAGAGGGATGTGAAGCTGAATTAACAGGAGGAGGAGGGAGTGATGAGCAGAGGAATCATTTAACACCCTCTGTCTGTTCACATGGAGATTTCATCCATCAGCTCTCAGCTCAAACACATGAACTTCATCACGTGACCGTCCGTCCAGCTGAGTGAACGACAGACGAGCCACGGACAGCGAGAGCACGTCTGAAAATATGATCAAATCCCCGACTAAAGATCCTGAACCAAAGAGTCGATATTCAATAGTCACAAAAAAGAAACCCCATCGATCCAGCTCCTGTCTGGTGGATACAAATACTGACAGTGCTTTTATTTTGAAGGCTAAATGGAAAAGAATGTGTGTCTGTGTGCGTGTGTGTGTGCTGTTGTACTAAATGGCCAATTTCCTCTGGGAATAGTAACTTAATTAAATACAGGCGCACAGACACACAGCATCTCTATGTACATGTGTGCGTGTGTTACTCATTGCTGTCTGCATTTAGCAGCCGTTTGTCAGGGCAAACCGTGTGTGTGTGTGTGTGTGGGGGTGTGTGTGTGTGTGTGTGTTAGGCGTCTTCGGGGCGGGCTCATCGACAGGAAGACAGATGAAGGACAGGAAATGAGCACGAGCTGTAGGACAACAGTTGGTGTGTGTGTGTGTGTGTGTGTGTGTGTTCTGAATGCAGGACAGTGGATGTCGAATCTCAGTAAAGGACAAAAAACAATCTCTACTCTAGCCACTGTGTGTGTGTCTGTGTGTGTGTGTCTGATAATTGAATTCCCATCAGACACATCAAACCTGGAGTCTGCCCCCTGACAGTCACCAGGTCAAGCGACACACACACACAAACACACACACAAACACACAGGGTCAGACACTAACTAATGAGAACCGGAGAGATGGAGGGCGTCGGGGTGGAGAGGTCAGACTGATGTCATTCATTTAATACAACGAACTGTGTGTGTCTGTGTGTGTCTGTGCGTGTGTGTGTCTGTGTGCGTGAGAGTTTGATGATGCTGAGAATATGTGCGACAGTGGACAACCTTCATGCTCCCTCACGACTTGTGTTCAGGACGAGTTGAGCTAAAAATCTTTAACCTTGGTTGATACGACAAACGTTATACAGAATATCACCACAAGGTGTCGCTCTTGTTCCTGATCGGAACAAAATGAGTCTGTGACCTGAGTGACTCCAGTCCACTAGGTGGCAGTACTGATGCTATCAGTTAATTTGATTTACCAACCACCATATAAAGTGCGTTTATCAGTTCAGCATTTTACGTAAATCAAGTTGTCATCGGCAAAGGTTGATGATGTCAGAAAACATGTTGTGTAATGTTACTTCAAATAAGATCAAATGGGTTTTAAGCTACTACACCAAACCAGATGAGAACCGGATCAGACTGAGTTGGATCTGGTCAGACTAGATCAGACCAGACTAAACTGGAAAAGCCATCACCAGACTTTACCAGTACATAATAAAATGGAACGAACTAGACCACATCAGGACCAAGTAGACAAGGCTAGACCACATCGGGCCATCGAACCAGACTAGCCCATAGTGGACTTGACTAAATTAGACCAGACCCAACCGGACCATATCAAACTTAACTGGACCACACAGAGCCACCTCTAAATGAATCCAACTTAACATTCCTCTCATTTCATTAAAATAAGGGCAGCAGCAGTGCATGCTGGGTAGTGTAGTTCCTCACCGAGGTGTTCTGACACTGGATGCAGGAGGAGTTGAAGCGGACGGCCGGGATTCGTTGAACTTTGCCCTGGATGTTGAACACACACTCGTAGTTCTTCTGACCCGACTGGGGCTGAGGGAGGTTACGAGCTCGCAACGTGATTGGACGAACCATGCCGGCCGGAACCAGGATGTCAGAGGTGGGGAGGATCTGAGGACAGCCCTGCAGAGACAAAGGGGGGGGGGGGGGGTATAAGACATGTTTACATGAGCAGATATATTGGTTATTATACTGTCGATGACCAGAGTTAGAAACATAAAGTGACACACACAAGCAAACACACAGTTCTCAGTCAGTGATGACAGACTGTGATAAGCTATCTGCCCGAGCCTTTATGTGTGTGTCTGTGTGTGTGTGTGTGTGTGTGTGTGTGTGTGTGTGTGAGAGGTAATGGACAGCTGGTGACAGATCCAGGCTCCTGGAACTTCCTGCGGCTGCTGGAAACACACACACACATACACACAAAGACACAAACACTCTGACTGTGTCTCTCGCTGGAGTGAAACCTTTATTAACGAGCGTCACCACGGTAATTAATTGCCTTGTGACTGACAGGAAGACCATTAACGCCACAGGAAGTGGACAAGAGCGCAGCGGACGCCAGCCACGACTGTGGAGCCTGTGTGACAGCCTGAGAGTGTGTGTGTGTGTTTGTGTGTGTGTCACACCTCAGTGCAACAGAAACATGTTTTAATATCAGACTGTGAAACCGAATGGGAGCGGTCACTTTAACAAACCTCTTTAATCATATTTAAAGGGCCAAGACACTGTTTTATTCACAGATCAATTCCCTGCTGCTGTTCAGGGAAACGAATACGAAATATTTCCCAACAATGGATCAAACTGCAGAGAGGACAATCTACTTCCTGTTTACATCACATGACCAGTGTACGTGAACGCTCAGGTGAAGTGTGTTTTCCTGTGTTTTACTGAGGACAGAGGAAGTATTAGTATTAAAAACCTGTTTTAAACATAATAGTATGAATGTAGCTAGAGAGCGACACCCCTGCACCGGCCAACCAAACACCAGAACTGTCTGGACTGTGATTGGCTCGTGTGCAGGGAAACGCCAGATGATTGGTTTAGAACTTTAGAGGAAGCGTGATCCCGTATGAGTGTGTTCAGAACCAGAAGTCATTTTAAAGAAACATCATTTACTATAATTCCTTGTCACATGATGGCTCGACAGAGCGGTTAGTTCATGTATCTTTAATAAAGTGGGACAGTGGAGCGTTGCTCGGTCGCACTGCAGCTTCTCTTCATCCTTTATCATCTTTAACGTTTTTCAAGATATGAAGGAGACTTTTAATTTGAAAGAGACTTTAACCTGGATGAATGAAGACAAAACCGGAAGTGATGCTTTTTTTTCTCCTTTCTTTCCCCCGCTCTCCTTCTCGGCCTCTCGTCTCTTTAATCAGCCTAATTGCTTGGTAATTAACATTAATTGCTGAGATTGGAAGCTTTCATGTCAATTAAGTGGCTATTCATCTTCCATTAACCAATTAGCCAATCAGAGGTTGTTACCGTCAGCTGGTAATGAAGCTGAGCGGCAGTCGCGTCAACGAGACGCCCACACGACGGCTCTGTGTTCGCCGTCTTCTCCGCTAACAAAATAACAAGCAGCGCCTCGTTAGTCCAGCAGGTGGTCACGTGTCAGGAAGCACACGTAAGTGAACCAGCTTCACGTGTCTCTCGTCTTTAAATCCTCGTTAGTTTGACAGATTGTCTCGTAAATCTGTGGAAAATCAGCTGACTGACCCCAGAGTCCCCCCCAGTCCACGTCCTCTGTAATCCATGTCCTCTCTGGACCATGTCACACTTCCTCTTTGTCCCCTTTGTGTCTTTTGCCTACTGCTTTTTTTATTGTTTAAATCGTCACATCTGACACATGAAGAGAAACATCTGTTCACAGCTGCAGAACCTCCTCGCTGCATCTCTGTGGTTGAATTTTAAATCTCAGAAGTCACAGTCTCCTTGAACACATCAGCAAGGTGTGAGTGTGTGTGTGTGCGTGTGAGTGTGTGTTTCTACCCTTCACTTTTGACCTGAAGCTTTACTGTTGTTTACTGAAGTGTGTAATGATGGAGGGAGAGAGCAGCTCTGACCTCCATGTTCCTGCTCTTCACACTCAAAGACGGAAAAAGATGCTGATTTAGATTGACAGCTGGACGCACACACAAACACACACACACACACAGACACACAGCTTTACAATGATGCTTCACTCTGAACCGTTGACAGAGGTTTTAAAGTTTTGCTCTGTGTCCTGGCGTGTGTGTGTGTGTGTGTGTGTGTGTGTGTGTGTGTGTGTGTGTTTACCTCCATGTTGCTGACTCGTCCCTCCTGGAAAGAACATTCCTGAAGGTTGTTGGTGCAGATGTGACGATATTTACACCAATGACATGGAAACATGCTGCTGACACAGGAGGTACACCTGAGGGAGAGAGAGGGAGAGAGACAGATAGAGAGAGAGAGAGAGGGAGAGAGTCTCCAGGTCAGTAGGGGGCAGTGTTATGCTTCATTCACATCAAACGCGATGCGAGTTGTCACAACGCCCTTGGACCCGAGGTGAACCAGTGACCGGTTTGACCCCTTTTAACTCGGGTCGGGGCCAGGACTGAGTTTGGTGAGTTTCATTCTCAGTGCTGATTGGCTGTCGGGACACGGAATGTCGCAAATTTGACACCAAAATTCCAAAAGCGACGCCCGGGACGAGAGACGCAGATTTCTCGTCTAAACACGTCATTGCATAAACTTTATATTTTATCTCAATGCACGAAAAGTATATTTAGCAGTTTTAATTGCATCTGTCAAAGTACTGAAGACCACGGATGAGAGGATGACAGTAACGAGAAGCTGAGGTGAGGAGGCTCCAGACTTACGAGTTGAGCACAGAGCAGTTGTAGTAGATGAAGCTGGTGGAGATGAAGTGATGTCCCGTCTCTGTGGAGCGAAGACTGAGCTGCACCACTCGCTTCTCCCCTGAAACCACATCGAGACGTCAGGAACCAATCAGCCGACGTCTGCACGCTAACACACACAAGAACAACCAAACTGTGTGTGTGTGCGTCTTACCGTATGTGTGTGTGTGTGTCGGCAGGTCCCTCAGGGAAGGAGACAAACACATCACCTGACCTTTGACCTGCACCTCGCCGGGGCTTTCACTCAGGTCCTCGAACACACAGGAGACGCCACCGGACAGCGCCGGGACGTTCTGCACCCGGATGGTTAACTACAGAGAGAGAGAGAGAGAGAGAGAGAGAGAGAGAGAGAGAGAGAGAGAGAGAGAGAGGAGAGAGAGAGAGAGAGAGAGAGAGAGAGAGAGAAACAAACACTGAAACATGCGCAGAGGATACGACGCCACCAACAGGCGGCCAAATGAAACGCACCTCTAATATGAATCTTGTGTGTGTGTTTGTGTGTTGTGTGTTTGTGTGTTTGTGTACCTGTGTTGCCGGGGAGGTGACTGACATGTTGCTAGGGCTAACGGAGATGTCGACACACTGGTCCAGTCGGGTGTTGAAGTGTTGAGGCTCCTCCCACTTGTCACATGCTTCCTGAGTGGAACACCTGAGGGGGTCAAAGGTCATAACAGGATCAATATACTTTACATACACACACACACAAGAAATATTTATTTATGATAAATTATTTTGAATTATCGTTATTATTCTTCCTATTTTCAAATATGATTTATTTTATAATTTTAATTCTTTGTAGTTAATTGTTCCTTACATAAATGGTTTTCTATTTTTTTAATAATTAAAATCACACATTATTATTTATTTATCATATATATATATATATATATAAAGAGGAACTTCCTGCACCTGCCGACGAACATCAAAGAGTCCTGATGGGAGTGTGTGAGCATTTATAGAACATTAATTATGCCTCATGGGAACACCCACATGCACACGCACACACACAGAATTATAAATAGTAAATCAGTGACAATATCCGTCCATCATCTCCACCAGAGGACATTGACAGGAGGCGGGGTTTATCTGAGCAGATTTCCAGCCAATCACAGGTCTGAGATCCCGGCTGCGACCATACGACTGTTTTCATCTTCACTCAGTTTTTCAACACTAACACAACGTCTGTTCAGACCAGGGGGGGGGGGGGGGGGGGGGGCAGGTGTTAGCAGGTCAGCAGTGATGAGCTAGGATCCACAGACAGAAGGTTCTTACTTGTTGAAGAGGACACACCAGCCACAGTGAGGGTCTCCTGACCCCAGACAGGTTGAACAGCTGCTGTACTGATCACAGCTTTCCACCGGCAGCCGGCTCACCTGCACACACACAGACACACACAGACACACACAGACACACACAGGGTTAGATACGTGTCCATTTCCTGTTTGGAGAGTATATTAATAACTGAGGAGGATTTTCAGCGGTTGATTGATTGAGTGAGAGACGATCAATTACTTTTGTACATGACGACAAACACAGGCCATGTGACCCACAACATACACTACACATTTAATTAAAGGTTGATTTTCTGATTGTGTGTGTGTGTGTGTGTGTGTGTGGTTTCCCACAGACATTAACACAACCTCAGGCCTGTGTCTACCACATTGGTCTTGATATTGTAGATAGTCACTCTGTGTTTGTTCGTGTGTGTGTGTGGTTGTGTGTGTGTCATATCATATACCCACAAGTCATTGCAGCAGGGAGACAGTAAACACAGAGAAACACAGAGGATGCTCTGTCTGTTTCATTCAGACTTTTACACATGAATACATTCATTGTCTCACACATACTCACACACACACACAGAGACACACACTCACACTGACAGGGAGTCCCTCTGACCTCATTATCTCTTTAAAGAGACAGCGCTGCTGTTTCTCTTCTGCCAGACTTCATTTCAGAATGTGACATGTTTCTCTGAACATTCATTCACTTTATTCACTGAACTGATTCATCGACTTTCAAAGTCAATCAAATAAATTCAAACTCTGAAATAAATGATTCCAACGTTTCAGACTTAGAAGTATGAAAGAATCTAATGATGCCTTTTCAGCTTTGGAATCAGAAACTAACCAGATGAAATGTAAACAATGGAACAAAGACATGAAGCTTGGTTTCAGAGACAGAAAGACCTGAGTCTTTTAGTATCAGACCTAGGATCAGACCTAGGTTCTGGTTATGCAGGTAACATAAGATTTAGAACGTTGCCTCACTGAGAGTCTGAAGCTTCATGTGTTTGTTCCATGTTACATTAGATCTGTTAGTTTTGGTTTCACATTGTAATTCAGGGACTAAAGAGTTTTGTCTATACTTGACTTATTCTGTCTGAAGACATGGCTGACTTCTCACAACCCCCTGTTCTGATTGGTCGAGGTCGTGTTCTGGGTTCAGTCCGTCTCTGTCAGTGAGGTGGACTCATGAAACTACGTGGACGTATGAAGCGTCAAGATGAGGTCGATTTAATACAGAGATGAACAGCTGTTTCATGACATCACACAAAACACTGATGAAGTGTGTGTAAGTGTGTGTGTGTGTGTGTGTGTGTATGTGTGTGTGTTGTCAGCTGCACAGGAACTAACAGTTATTGAACTCAGCTTTGCTTCCTCTCAACGGTACAATAAGAGTTGTGACATGGGACACACACACACACACACACACACACTCTCACATACACACACTCACACACACACACAGTGTCGATGCTGGTGCCAGCCGAGCAATGTTCACATTCACAACTTCCTGTCTGCAGATGTTAAAACAAGAGAATTCATATTCACGTCTGTTTTTCCTTAATTATCCATCGGAAATGATTCATCAAAGCAAGTCTGTCACATATTCTTAATACTTCTTCTACTTCCAATAATAATAATTTTAGTCTTTTTCTTACATTTCATTAATTTCTTCATAAAAAAAAATCAAGTCAGTCTGTTGGAATCTATTGATTCATTCGTGAAGGCGTTTGTGCGGTATCCAGTGTGTGTGTGTGTGTGTGTGATTGTGTGTGTGTGTACCTGTCTGTCACTCAGCAGGTAGATGTACTGATGGTCTGGACTGAACACCATGTCCCTCAGGATCGGTTTCCCCTCCACCACCGTCACCGTCTCGTACAGCAGTGCATTCTGGGCCGGCGCCGAGGTCCCATCCACACGGATCTGAAACACGTAAACACACAGGGCATCAACACACGCTGAGAGATGCTAACACGGAAAACTGCTGGTTAGCCGGGTGCTAACACTCCCGTTAAACAGAATGGGGAATGCTAACATCATTTCAGTAACACACACATTCTGCACACGTTGAATGGGACAACAGCTGTTTCCTCACGATTCTGGAAAGACACAAATTTCTTTCTTATTTAGGGACGACTGAGAAAATCTGCAGAGCTTCAGCTGGAAAATCTCCTGATTCACCTCGTGTCAGAACTTCCAGAACCAAACAACACCTCAGAGTTTATTATCTTCAGATCAAATCCATGAAACTGCGGCAGAACTCCCTCTAGAAATCTCCTCTTTATTAAATTGAACCAAACATCTACAACGTGACGAGGCTCACAGACGTTGTGTCTGTTGACTTCTCATCTTCTCTGTGGTTCAGTGATGGAAGACGGCTTCAAGTCTTAAGAGCTGGTGACAGAGGAAAATATCAAAATCACATCCACAGAAAATATCCTGAGAATGTTCCCAGCAGCTGCAGAGAGGTCTCACTCTGAAGCAAGTAGGTGTTTTCACTTTGCAAAAAAAAAGACGACGGGGATGATGATGATGATGATGATGAAGATGATGATGATGATGAGGAGGATGATGATGAGGATGATCATATCTGTGACTGTGTGAAACGCCGCAGAGGGCTGAAGAGAAGAGGAATCGTCGGTTTGAAAATGTGGAGCGACTAAAATAAGATTTCCCCCCAAATCTCCCCAAACCTCCACCTCCCCCTCAGAGTGTGACCCAGAAAAACACCACAGAGGAAGAGGAGGAAGAGGAAGGAAGGGGGGGGGGTGTAGGAGAGAGAGAGAGGAGGGAGGGAACAGACATGAAAGAGGATGAGAAAAGAAGGAGGAAGGTGAGACAGACACACTAGAAAACGCAGTGAGCAGTTCAACAGAAAAATGAATTAATCGTCTTCAAGGATGCAGGACAGGGTTAGCCTAGCTTAGCACAAAGACTGGAAGCAGGTAGAAACGGTTAGCCTGGCTCAGTCCAGTCCATGAGAACAGCATCGCTGCAGAACTCCTGTTTACAATCCGACAGTTTAGTTCCTTCTGTCAAAAACACAAAGTGAAAAACTCAACGCGACGCATTTCCACAAGTTTTGGAAAAATTCAGCTCAGACGAGGAAACGAGGATTTTAAACCTTCACCTCGTTTCTACTGAAGAGATTTGTGTGTGTCGTGTGTGTTTGTCATGTGTGTTTGTCATGTGTGTGTGTTGCATTCGGTGTCTGCTGCAGTGTCCTACTTTAAAATCCCCTCCCTCGCTCTGCTGCTGAGTGTGTGTGTCTCCCCGAAACAGGATTGTGTAACGAATGTAAGTCAGACCTGCTGCCTCAGTGCAGTGTGTGTGTGTGTGTGTGTGTGTGAGCCAGCTCTAATTAAGCTTGGCTGCTTAACGAGCAGACAGCTAATTAACACACTGAGAAGACTCTGAACTACACACCCTCCTCCTTCATCCCTCGCTCCACTTTCTTCATCTCTTCTTTTTTTTATTATTCAGTTTCTTTTTCACTATTAGTTTTCATCTTTTTATTCTTTGTGTTTGTCTTTCTTTCCCTTTTCTTTTTTGCTCTCTCTATCTTACCTTCAGGATTCTCTCCCTCTTCCCCAATTTGCTTTATCTTTTCTCTCTTCCTCTATCTCACCCTTCATCCTCCTTTTCCCTCCCCTCATCCTCTTATCTCTCCATCTTCATCCATATTTTCCTCTTTCCTTCTTTACCCCTTTTTCTCCCCATTACTTCTTCCCGCTTTCTCTAACGTTTTTCATCTCCCTCTCTCACAAACCATAATCTCACCATCTCACAAACCATAATTTCTCTCTCTCTCTCTTTCTCACTGGATTTTCACCACTTTCACAATGATGTGAAATGCATTCTGGGATACTGGTCTGTTTGTGACAGTATCCTGAAAAATCTGACAGAGTGAGACCTCCTCAGACAGGAGCCGAGTGTCACAGAGGAAATGACCTCTGACCTGTGACATCTGACCTCCGGGTGGTTTTCCAACTGTCAGCGCCCGCTTTGTTCTGAACGTAGCCCGAGGAAACACACACACACACACACACACACACACTCTCTCTCTCTCCCTGACTTGTGACCTTTGACCTCTCACTCTATCTCAGTTTCCAATTTTTTTTTCATTTCTCTGCAGAAATTCAGTTACATAAAAAAGGTTTTTAAAACTCACAGGAAAATTGTAACCGTCACAAAATGAATGAATGAGTCGATTTAGGAAAATTCATCTGGAAGTTCAGAATCTTTCCAGAAACAAAGACACATTGAGTCTTTGCGGTTTATGATTAATAAAACTTTTCAATTATTTAAACTGTGTTTATGTGTGTAAATGAAATTACTGAATCTAATTTCTTTCCACTGGACGTGAACTTTATTCTCAGATGAATTCATGAACAAACACAAGTCAGAACTTCATCTGGAAATCTGCTGATTTCACGCTTTAAGTGATTCATGTGACGACGTCAGTGAAAGAGAAAGTTCAGTTTGAGGAAAGGCAGAACTCCTCTGTTCCTTCTCTTCCTTCCTTCTTTCCTTCCATCCTTCCTTCTATCCCTCCCCCTTCTCTATCCATCTTCTTTTTTTTCCTTCCATCTCTTTCTCTCACTTCCTTCTTCTCTCAATCCTCCTTTATTGGAAAGCTTTAACATCCAGTTTCAGAAGCTCCTCAGTGAATCTCTCTCTATTGAAATCTCCTCGTTAACTCACACCTTGCTGAGGTTTGAAGAATCAGTTTCTTCAGGTTTGACTTTGTGTTAAAATGATTCACAATCAGACTGAAGTTCTGCAGCAGAAAAACAATCAAACCTTTTCACTGTTTATTCTGCTGGTTGGCCGTAGAAACCTGATATCAATGTGCACACGCACACATGCACACAGACACACACAGGCCTACACACACAGGCCTGCATCCAGCTGCCTGAAATTCCAATGTCATGCAATACCGCAGAGTATTGTGTGCATGCCTGTGAGAGTGTGTGAGTGCACAATGTGTGTGTGTGTGTTTGAAATAACTATTAAATGTGTGGTCCAGTCCAATGTGTGTGTGTGTGTGTTTGTCTGCAGGGGGGGTGAGGCTGCCATTTCCTCTGAGATAAACCAACTATATTACAGAAAATACTGACTGGGTGCGTGTGTGTGTGTGTGTGTGTGTGTGTGTGTGTGTGTGTGTGTGAGTGTCTGTGTGTCTGTGTGCTCAAGACAGGTATTATCAGCCTTTAATACACATTTACACCCACACACACAAACAGACAAACCCCCATACCAGCCATATGACCAACGACTCTGCTAATGGATCTGATTACAGACACACACACACACACACACACACACACACACAGACACACACACACACAGCTGCTAAGTACTATCATTACTCTGTTAACTGCAGCTCCACAAACTGTCACTGAGTATTAACAAACTGAAACTCAGTGATTAAAGCTCCGTCTCCGATTCAGAGACATCACGGGACAAAAGTGTGTGGACAGATAAGTGACTGTGTAGCATGTGTTTATCTAATAAGATAAACTGTTTCTAATTTGATAAATCTAATTTTGAATATAGATAATAGATTCAAAACAGCTGTTTGAAATTATTATTATAATTATTATTATTCATTTGGTGGATTTAATTTGTATTTTACTAGAGACCTTGAGTTCTTTAGAGGAAGTCTTGTTCCGTCTGTTCACGGAATCATTCAGTTCTCATTCCGTCTGTCTGCTGCTCGCTTTCATTCACTTAGAGCCTGAAACTCCTGAAACTCAACACCAGCCTGCACTTTCACCTCACACACACGCACACACACACAGACACACACACAGTGACACACACACACGCTAACACACACAAACTGCTCAGGTTACTTCCAGCTGCTGCTGCTTCTCTCCTGCAGACTTTTCTCAATAATGTGGCCGAATGTGAAAAGTGATGTTTTGCTCCAGTTTCTCTTTGATGCTGCGGAAGTGAAACGTTCCTGAAGAAGACGAGAAGTTTACAACGAATCGTCTCAACTGAAAACATCCAGAGAGTTTCATTATTACAACACAACTGAACAAGTCTCAGAATGTGTTTATCTGCATCTTCTTCTTTATTCCTACGTTATCTCCGTCCACGCTAACAAACATTAAAACTCGTCACGTGAAGATTTGCGGACACTGGTCATGTGGTGTAAACAGGAAGTCGATGTTACAGACGAGGAACAGTGATGATGAGAAGTAAGAGCAGGTTTCTTTGTTGTTCGATGCTGAACTCCACCGACCAATCAGCAGGCTTAACTCTCACAAGCCGGTTTCCTTCTCCGTGTGAAACTGATTCCAGGTCAGAACTGAAGATCTGCTCTTTTAAACCTGACGTCGTCCACACACGTGACTCTCTCATGTTCAGTGTGACGATGAGCAGCAGCAGCATGTCAGCAACATGTCAGTAGCGTGTCAGTAGCGTGTTCAGATGGACAACTCCATCCTCTGTTGTCATGGCGACTGCATCAGAGTAACAGAGGAATTAACTCGTGAATATTAAACACAAACTGAAAAACAAACATGTCTCCTCATTTCTGTGACCGAGGATGAGACAAAGAGGAGGACCCTGTGTGTGTCTGTGTGTGTGTGTGTCTGTGTGAGATGGATGGCCATCCTATCCATTTAGCTCCTTCAGACAGACACTAAACATTGTTCAGTCAGCCATTAGAGCCTGAGGGAGGAAGAAGAGGAGGAGGAAGGGCAGTGAAGGGTGAAACAGGCAGGGGGGAGGCAGTTAAGCTTATTAGTTCCTCCCCCATCCCCCAAAAACACACACACACACACACAAACACACACACACAGACACACCACACACCAGACAATACTGAGAACACCAACTGATGGTTTTAACCCCTTAGGCATGGACACATGGAGACACACACGCACACACACACACACTCACACATTGTATCTTTCTAATAATTGTGGTTAGTCCAATAATGATTCTGTGGCATTTCTTGTTTTCTAAGCTTTTACTCTGGTTGTGTCCATCCTTCATTTTGCATCTTCAAATTACAATAAACGATTAAATATTGTAAAGAGTCTTCAGCGCCGACAGGTCGACCTCTGACCTTCACACCCGCCCTCACACAGACACATGTGTGGTCTCACCTGACGCCCCAGGTGGACATTTTATCTTATTTTTCACCTCAGTGGTTTGGACTCGAGTCTGGACATGTGGGGACGACTGCAAAAAATACAAGACGAAACGTCCTCTGGAAATCTGTTGATTTAACTCCCTGCAGAAACATCTGAGAGATAACGTCCTTCTGAATTCTTTACTATTCATTATTTAACGTTTTAAAGATGATTGTATTTTATTCATCTATCAGATAATTCAAACCTCCATCATAAAATCAGTGGACTTAATTCTCATTGCTGTTTCCTTCGGTACAGAGTTATTATTTAACAACCATTTTTAACAGTTATTATTGCCCTGTTATCCACATGTAACTATTACAAAGGATATAATAGTTAATATACAGTTAATATTCACCTATTAAACCCACATTAGAGAGAGAGAGCGAGAGAGAGAGAGAGAGAGAGAGAGAGAGAGAGAGAGAGAGAGAGAGAGAGAGAGAGAGAGAGAGAGAGAGAGAGAGAGAGAGAGAACAGGCTTCAGTCTCTTCGGGGAGCAGACAGATTTGCTCGTTCTTCCATCATCTCCTTGGCAACAGAATAATTATTAATCCACCACCTCTGTGTGTGTGCAGCATTTTTTCTGCAGTGTGTTTTTCTCGTGTAGCCTGTGGTGATGCAACGATATCTGTGCTTAAGTAGGGCAGTGTTTTGTTGGGAGAGAGAGAGGGATGATGCAAAAAGAAAAGAAAGATTTTTTTTTGGGGGGGGGCGGGGGAGGGGGAGACGCAGACGGAAACAAGAAATGAAAATCAGAAGCATGTTAGCTGAATGATTTCACTTCCATGATGAAAAAAGACATGATGTGTGGTTTGTGTTGACTCTAGTCAAAGCAATAACTCATTCTCACCACAGGGGGCAGCAAAAGCAAGACAAGAGTTTTCCCTTTCACCAATGAACCGACGCATTCCTACGATGCTAAACTTTCAATACATGTCCACTGTGAGAAAACACTGTTGAGGTAACATACTGCAGCAGAATACAAGGGGAGTTCCTCAGGGATCAATACCTGGTCCCCTTCTATTCAATATTTACAAGTTAACAGGTTTTAATGTTGAATTATTGTAACTTAACACGTTAAATGTCCCAAATCAGCTCATAGCTTCTTCATCTGAGGATGTTCGTCATATTAAATTCATCTGGAAACAATAAGTAGAAGAAGACGACTCCAAACGTTAACATCTAAAAAGTTGGTCCAGTCTCAAACTGATGAGACGAGTTTGAAAAGTCAGTCAGTGTGTTGAATGATGCAGAAGGAATGTCTGTGTGTGTGTGAGTGCGTGTCTCTGTGTGTGTGTGTGTGTGTGTGTGTGTGTGTGTGTGTGTGTGTGTGTGCTTTACTTTGGCAGAGTTTGTGTTATTGTTGTTAAGATAGAGACAGAAAGACAAAGAGCAGAGCAGCTCACAGCAGAATAACTTCACCGTGAGGTATCCACTCAGCTCTGTGTGCGCGTGTGTGTGTGTGTATGTGTGTGTGTGTGTGTACTTTCACTGCCACTATACAACGACAGAGCAGTGGAAAGCGTTGTTCTGAAACATAATGAGGAGAAAGAAAAATCATTTAATTCACGTTTCACCCTCATTTGATGAAACAGTTCACGTTCAAACTGAGCGACGACTGTTTGTAAAGACTCGTCTCCACTTCCTCCTGAATAGGAATTAAGTCATTATATTTCTATCTCAGCCTTAACTTCATCAGGGCACAATGACATTAAATGTGTTCTATTATAATCTATTGTCTCCAGCCACCAGGCGGCGATCACAAGATTTGTCGTCCATCTGAAGTTACAGTCTGTGCTTTCAACTTTATCGACAGCATCTCTTCCACCTGCTGTTTATCTCCACAGACCAGATCCGGATATTCACAAAAACATCAGCGGCTGCAAACGAGCAGGAAGTCACGTTGTCATTTTGCAGATGTTTTGAATTTTCAGTTTCTCGACACATCTGGATGAAACTCGACGGCACGGAGCTGCTGGAGGGTTCGAATTCCACGACTCCGAGCTGCAGCGAGATCGTTACCCTGCACCTGCTGCTGCAACTCTACCCATACATCAGTGTGTGTGTCTGTGTGTGTGTGTGTGTGTGTGTGTGTGTGTGTGTGTGTGTGTGTGTGTGTGTGTGTGCGTGAGTGTGTGTGTGTGTGTGTGAGTGGGCTGAAGCAGATGAGCGTCTGTGTTTGCTCAGCAGTAATCGTCTGCTTGTTCACATGGACGCAGTGTTTGCTGCTGTCCACACAGCCCGACCCTGTGTGTGTGTCTGTGTGTGTGTGTGTGTGTGTGTGTTTGTCATTGTTAAAAGTGTTGTTTGTCTGCAGACGTGAAGCCATGAAATGATAATTTATGCTACTACTCATCATAGAGACAAATTCACAAAACAGTTAAAGTAAAGTTGAGGTATCTCTGTGTCTTTAGATTGAATAGAATTGATATCAATTCAATGTGCATATAGATATTAAGTTAATATTTTCATGTCATTTCTGTCGTCATAATTGTGTCGTGAAAACCCGACGCATCCGATCGATGTCACAGCCTCTAGCGCCCTGAGTGATGTCACACATCAGCTGACAGTGATGGAGGCGCTCTCTGATTGGTTCACTGCTGATTAGACGATTAATAAAGTGAAGATCGACGACTCTGCTGTTAACTGATGATCAGTTTCACTGAGGTCGTTAAAACAGCTGCAGGTGAGAGATACGGGGGGGGGTGATTGTCACTAATATCAGAGTGTGATGAAACACGAGGCAATCTCACACAAACACACACACACACACACACACACACACACACACTGAAGTGGGTCAGGGTAATTCTGTGAGAAAAATTAATTCGACGACAGAATGTTAACGTCCAATTTCAAAGGCTCCATAAACTGCAGCCCGACATATCCCAGGATTCATTGCTCTTCAGTGAATTCTGATGCTCGGGTCTCAGGCTTCAAATCAACATCCGACGTTACACACGTTCAAATAACAACGTGTCCGACTCACACTCTGTTGCTAGGCAGACATCTCATTCAGATCGGCCTGCGACTGACACAAATACTTTTACTGTGGTAAAGTAACTACTGCATGTAACCTGTTACTGTGAAGCGTCTGTATAATATAATCAGCCGAGTGAAAGAAGATACTGTGTTTACTGGGAACACTGGACCTTATCATCACCATCACACACACAAAGAGAGAGAGAGTGTGTGTGTGTGTGTCCCTGGCAAACTCCTGGGAACAGGAAACACTTTTCAATAGGCCACAATGACAGAAACAAAGAGCTTTCTGACTGACACACACACACACACACACACACACACACACACACACACACACACACACACACACACACACACACACACACACACACACACACACACACACACACACACACACACACACACACACACACACACACACACACACACACACACACACACACACACACACACACACTTTCATACAGTATTTTGCTTCACTGCTCAAATCTGTGAGAAGAAAAGTACCCCCCCCTCCCCCCATCCCCTTCCTCCCCCCTGTACCCCCCCTCTCTGTTAATGTGACCCACTTTCAGGTGCTCGGTGGATTAAGCCTCAAACACTTTACTCTCTCTCTCTTCCCTCCCTCTGTCTTCTCCTCCTCTTCTTTCCATCTTCTCTCCCTCTCTTCCGTCTCCCTTTCATCTCTTCGTCCCCCTTGAACACCATCCTCTTCCTCGATTAACCTCTTCACTGATTTTATTCCATCGCTCCCTTCCTCCCTCCTGTCGTCATCTCCTCTTTCATTTCATCCTCCTGTCCTTTTTCTCCCTCCTTTTATATCGTCTCTCCTTCACCAATTTTACACTTTCTAATCCTCGTCCTCCATTTCCCTCGTCTTGTTCTTCTTCACGTCTCCCTCCTCCTCTCTCCATCCCTCCTCCTTCATCTTCTCTTTCCCTCTCTCCTCTGAGGATGTTGATTTGTGTGATGACCTGATTCAGTGTCATGCAGCTGCTCTCAGATCTCAGAGGTTTCTAACACGTGACGGACGTGGAGCTAGAAGAACTCAAACATCTCAGGATGAAGAAGAGGAGCCGGACACGTAGAAGACGAAGACGTCCACTTGGAAACACGAGGAGATTCCAGATCTTCTGGTGATGAGGGCCGGTGTCGAGGAGCTGTGAACAACAACACTGATCTGTCCACAGCAGAGTTTAGACGCCATGTCCGGCCTCCTGCTGCTCTACAGGCTCCGCCCCTGCTGCTCTACAGGCTCCGCCCCTCGCCTGAATGTTCCCACACGTGCCTCTTGTTGTGAGCGAGTCGGACCCGACAACCTGCTGCCGCTTCACAAACACCAACTACACAACATGTCCAGATTCTTATTTTCCAGAGGTCTAGTCTGTGAAGTGTCTGATGGAGGACGACAACATGACTCCTGTAATAATAACCATTAAATAATGCCTGATTAAACCACTTCTTCCAATTAACTTACCAGTTCATTAACTACCCGCTTGACTGGCTCTGACACGGGGGGGATGGGGGGGGGGGGGTGTACAGTGTGTTGGAGTGTGTGTTATTTTTCAGAAGTCTAACCATGTTCAGATTTAGACTGGGTGTGGCAGCAGTTCACTGGCTCACCACACACACATGCACACACAAACACACACAGACATACCCACAGACACACACACAGACACACACACACAGACACACGTACACATAGACACACACACAGAAAATAATTTGTAGATGGGCCATAAAGAGCGAGAGAGGAAGGATAGTAGACTCCTTCGCTTTTTATTCAGACCACACACTGTTTTACTGTACGTGTGTAGGTGTGTAGGTGTGTGTGTGTGTTTGTGTGTGTGTGTGTGACGTCAGGCTGAAACATGTCCTTTGGGATAAACTTTATAGATTTCACTCTAAAACACGGTCAATAACGAGAGACAGAGAGAAAGAGAGAGAGACCAGGAGATAAAGCAGAGAGAGAGAGGGCGATAAGGGCGAGGACAGGCAGAGGAAAGAAAGAGACAAAGAGAGAGAGCGAGAAATGAAGTCATTTCCCAAGGTGAGTTCTTACGATGCACACACACACTGTGATAAACTCTGAGTGTGTGTGTGTGTGTGTATGTGTGTGCATGTGTGTTTTGGTGTCTGAGTGTTTGTGTGTGTGTGGTGGGATAGTAAGTATTTATGGACAATCCTGACCGAGAATGAAAAGTCATTTATCAGCTGGCAAGGGCAGACACACACACACACACACACACACACACACACACACACATTGTTAAAACACTCCTGTTAAAGTAAAAATATTGCATTTATCTCAGTAAGAGCATATGAATGTATTCAGGAAAAGTAAATTGTACTCCAAGTAAAAGTACTTCACTGCAGAATGAGAATAAGTTTTAAACTATTCGTCACATTTCAGAAGCTGAATCAATCAAATGAGGGGGGGGGGGGGGGGGTTCACTCTCAGGTGAGAAGTCATTACATCCAGATGTGGACGAGCTGACGGATGAAGGAGCTGATCTCAGGAACATTCCTCGGATTTTAACTTTCTCCAGAAATAATTCAAGTGGGAGGAAATTACAGGCTTTCAGGAATCATGTGGGGATTGGTCGAATGTGGGTCCTGCAGGAAGTGAGACACACACACACAGACACACACAGAGACGCACACAGAGGTACCAGGTGTTTAGAGGTGCCTCCTTAACACCTGCATTCATTACTGTGGCAGCTTAACTATACACAGAGAGAGAGAGAGAGAGAGAGAGAGAGAGAGAGAGAGAGCGAGAGAGAGAGAGAGCTACACCAGCCACCACATTAAATAATTACAGGAAACACTCACACACACACACACGCACATGCACACGCACACACAGAGAGGTCAAACAGTTAGGTAAACAGAGTAAATCATTACTGTGCTCTGTGGCAGGTTCAAACACGTTAGCTCTGCGACACACTAACACTAACAACCGAGACGCACATGCGCGCAAGCACACACACACACACACTCATACACACAGCAGACACACACACGGCAGACACACACACGGCAGACACAGGGCACAGAAAGCCCCTGAGCACAGAAAGAGCCTCCACTCCATCATGACTCCAATTGTGTTGCTCACAGGGGGTTTATGTCCTTTTCTGGAAAAATCCCATAGATTAACTATAACTATGTAGTGTGTGTGTGTATGTGTGTATGTGTGTATGTGTGTGTGTGTGTGTGTGTGTGTGTGTGTGTGTTCCCCAGGGGGCGCTGCAGAGGTGAGGAGGAGGACAAAGGTTCTGCTAAAGGTGAATTAGACTCAAACATCGTCCTCCTGCTCAGAACAATGAGTCAGAGCTGAACACAGACACATGTTGCTGTGATTCAGTGTGACATCACATCCTGGTGATGACATCATCCAGGCAGCAGAGAAACCAGCAGAGCTTCATCAGGTAAACGCAGGTCATTAAACCTCCAGGACCATGAGGAGTTTCACTGTGTTGTGTGTTTGATGTTAGCAGCTCTCCAGAAACTCACACCATGAACTGGATCTGGATGTTTCCCTTCAGTCTCACACTGATCCAGTATCAGTTCTCTGTAAAGTACTGAGGTCTGGCTGCTTCAATAAGACACAAAATTAAATAAATATAAACTCAAATCTGGGCTCAAGAGAGAAAATCTCCCATTTCCCAAACAGGCCGGGGAGTCGCTAGTGTCAGCGTGTTTCACTGGGATCAGCAGAACGTGTTTGACTTCTGATTTCACAGAGATCTGATGAAAACCACAGCAGAAGGAAAAAGACACTTCACTCTCTTTAAACCTCGAGGCTCCAGAGTGAGGAGGAGCAGGGAGCATCCAGGAGGTCACTGGGACTCAGAGTGTCACTGCGGTTCGCACCGGAAACCCCCCCCCCCCCCCCCCCCCCGATCCCAGCAGGTGACGGAGAAACCATCACAACTCAAACGGCCTCATCTCGCTCAAACTGGAAACACTCACTCAGCATCTGTGGATGTTTATCTGACGACATCTCTGGAAACGGAGGCTCTGTGGTCGGACTTGTTTTTTCTTAATTGTATTTAATGTATTTACCAGAGCAAAAACTACGACTGTGGAAAGATTCAGATCTGAAATTATAACCATGATTATTCAAATAAGCGAATGCAGACGTTAACAAGCGACAGCAGGTTCTAACTCCGTCACAGGAGCTGATCCCACATCTGCTTTTAACTAACACATCTGGAAACACTCTCTCTCTCACACACACACACAGTTAGTACTGTACGTTGACGTTTTAACACCTCATTGATTACTGCATGCCAAACCACACCCACTCTTTAGTTTATAAAAAAACACACAAGTACACACACACACACACACTACAGCCTCTCATTCACCCAAAGAGAACAATGCTTGGACTTGCCAGAAAGAGCCATCAGTCCATTTTAAATGGAAGCCCCTGGCACTGTGACACACACACAGACACACACACACACACATATTCACTGCGGATTTATGGGCAGCTGCTTGGCCCCTGACTGCTCCAGTTTGTCCAGGTGGACACATAAATCTAGTCCCAGGCTTCAGACTCGGCCTGGTCTCCCTGATCCATTTAGAGCCTATTAGAGGGTGTGTGAGTGTGTGTGAGTGTGTTTGTGTGTGTGTCACTGAACATGTGTAATCAGATTGGGATCCTCTGTCATAAACAATGACTCAGCATTTCTGACGTTAACTTGGAACTGAAGAAGCTAATTTATTCACCGACACAACGAAACCACGACGGACTAAAAAATCCTTCAGATCTCGACGACTCGATTTCTGTAAAAACACAGACCGGGTCCAAGTTCAGGCTCCGCCCCCTTCAGGCTCCGCCCCCTTCAGGCACTGCACTTAAAGACGGATGAAAGGACACACACTCACAGAACTGATATCTGTGAGTTTGTGTAGTTTGATACAGATTGAGTGAATTTAAATGTGGTTTCATGAAGAGTCTGTTGTGGACGTATGAGCCTTAGTGGCCTAACTTATTTATAAGAACCTAATGAGACTGAGGTCAGAATAATCAGATGTTTGATGATTGTGTATTCAGAGTATCGTTCAGGTTATTGTGTTAACTGGTTTCTCAACAGATCAGCTCTTTGCAGTGACTCTCTGTTGAGACAGGTTTTTAAATACGAGTGTTTCTTCTCAGTGATTCTTAATAAACAGTTCAGACGTCTCTGATGATCTGAACCATGTTAACACACTCGGACCAGAAGAGTTATTTTACACAAACACACGAGAGGGGGGGAGCAGTAAACCTGGAAACTGAACGTAAACTGTCGTCTCTGTTTGTGTGCGTGTGTTTATTTAGCTTCCTGTTGTTTATTTGCAGGAGGGAGGAGGTGGGAGGGGCTTCAGAGACGACCTCACTGGTCCTAATAAAACAGACCTGAAGCTGAAGTGATGTCACCGAGTTTCTTTGAATATTCTGACACAGACTCACACACAGACACACACACACAGACACACACACACACACATTTCTGATTGGCTATCTGCTGTTACCAAATAGCTGAGGGGGAAGGTGGAAAGAGGGGGTGGAGTCAGGGTTGATTTCTCTGTTGCCCCAGCAACTATCGATCGTAACTAATTCAATTTACAGCCAATAAAAACAAAAACACCAGCTGGTCCCTACCAAACGTGTGTGTGTCTGTGTATGTGTGTGTGTGTGTGTGTGTGAGTCTGTGTGTGTGTGGTGATCCCAGGTGTGAAGCTTCCTCCTCCAATCCCACACGCCAATCAACCTCAGTTAATATCCAACCTTGAAATATCACTGATTATTTTGTGTGTATGTGTGTATGTGTGTATGTGTGTATGTGTGTTTGTGAGAGACAAGCTCACACTTTAATTCCTTCCCCCAACATTTATCCAATCAATGGCCTCCCTCCCTGCTGAGACAGTCACGTGATTGGCCGGGAGCCTCAGTGATAATTAACCTCAGAGTTTAGTTTGATTTCTAACAAAGATCAGGACGAAAGAAGAAGAAGAAGAGGAAGAGGAAGAAGAAGAAGAAGAGGAAGAGGAAAAGGAAGAGGAAGAAGAAGAAGAAGAAGAAGAAGAAGAGTCATCGAGGTCAGAGACTGTTGATTAAAGCAGCCAATCAGGTTTGAGGTTCATCTCCTACCAAGCAGCCATTGGTTGACTTCATCTCTGTGAATTGATAATTCACTCAAGTCATTTCATCACATGTCACGTAATGTCATTTGTTAAAGGATCATTCTGCTTTATTGTTTTTATTAATTTCTCATATTGTGTCTTTTATTCACTATTTGTAAAACAATCTGCGTCAGAAGATCAAAGCCGCTGTGTCATCACTGCCGACTCCTAAAACTAACACAGATCACCAGGATGTGTTTCAGCTGGATGTTGTGAGTCAGTGGGAGGAGTTAACTGAGTCAGTGGGAGGAGTTAACTTCAGACCGGTCGACCAACAGACTCTTCAATCAAGTTTCTTTATTGAAGAGTTTTCTCGTAGAAATGAATCTTCTCTCTACTTGTGTCTTATCTTCTTCCTCCCCTGAGATCCCCTGCTCTGGGTTTCGTCTCAGCCTCATTCAGTGTGTGCCGGTGAAGCAGCGAGAGGACGACTGTCGCCTCCGCAGGTGAGACGCAGGTGCAGGCGTCTCCTCTGGGACGTTATAAACTGATTCTAGAGCAGCGTCTCAAACCCACTGTGGTTTGGTTCCTCTCCAGATTTGAGTCAAAAGACAGAAACAGGTGCAGGCGTCTTCTAATAATAATCAACTCTATGAATTGAAATCAGCAGATTAATTTCCCTCCTGCCTGCGAGAATCCATCCTCCCATCGCCGCCGGAGAAGAGGAGAGAAAAGCGAGAGACAGAGGAGGATGTTTGGAAGAAGAGTGAAGCAGGTGCAGCCGCTCGGTTACAAACAGACATCACTGTCATTAGAATAAAAGCTTTAATTCCCCGTCGTCTCATTAGCCAATAATGGCTCTGTTCCCTCTGAATGCCATAGCTGATTGGCTGACTCATCTCCTCTAATTCACTTTGTGCTAATGGAAAAAGGAGGAGGGTGGGGGGGGGGGTCGTTCTTTTTAAGAAAGGAAAAGCTTTCAGTCTGTCAGTTTGAGCAAAATCTGCAGAGAAGATTAAAAACTGAATTTTATCAGTTTTTCTGTTTGACATCGTAAAAAACTTCACCATTAGTCAATCGGTCGGAAAAACTCACATCCATTAAACCCTGAGAGCTACTGGTCTCAGATCAGATCTGACGTCTCAGGTCTTCAGAGACAGACTCAGGGAGGACGTCTGCAGACTGGGGTTCGGACCTTCTCTGTAGTTTGTCCATCAGGTACAAACCACAGCAGGAGATTCTCAATGTCCTCGTCTTTACAGGTTGACGTCCTCGTCCTCTACGTGTGCGGCTCCTCTTTGCTCAACCTCAGATGTTTGTGTTGTCTTTTTGTGTTGTCTTGTTTTTATCGTCCCCCCCCACTCGCTCGGGATGAATCCTCCAGATGATCTCCTGCTGTGTCACACATGGGCTCCTTCGCTGGCAGGAGAACCTCCGGAGAACTTCGGACATTTATACTCGACTTTAGATTCATAACAGGACGGAAGCGTCTGTCTGTACTCTGTGTCTGTACTCTGTGTCTGTACTCTGTGTCTGTACTCTGTGTCTGTACTCTGTGTCTGTAGTTCTTTTCCTCCGTGCTCGTGAACGACTTCTAGAACTCACGGAAACGGACGAACGAGACGAAACAAAGCAGAACTACTGGAAAGAAGAAACTACAGGTGTTTAAATGATGTTTGAGTGAGAAGCACCAACCTCCTGCACTGACACCAAGTCGGTCAGAAACTGTGTGTGTGTGTCTGTGTGTGTGTGTGTGTGTGTGGGTGCGTGTCTGTGTGTGGGTCTGTGTGTGTCTGTGTGAGAGTGTGCTGGGAGGTGCGGTCAGTGCACCGTGTCTCCTCTCTCCCCTCAGGCCTGTTTGTTTTGGAAGCAGAACAGACGCACACACACACACTCACAGACACACACAGACAGACACGCACACACACACCCATCCTCCTGGGACCCCCCCCCCATTGCCGCCTCCTGCTTCCTGTCCTGTCGCCTCGTTCTCTCCTAAAAGCTGATGACATCACGTCCCTTTGAGCCAATCAGCTGTCAGATCAGGAACAACTCTGATGTGTAGGGGGAGCGTTTGCTGCTGTGTTCAAACTCCGGCCTCCACGCGGACCCACAGGTCACATGACCGTCCACGCACACTGGTCATGTGGTGTTCACAGGAAGTAGATCGTCTGCTTTACACCGCAGGAAGCTGGAACGTATCATCTGTTCCTCTCAAACCAGCTCATGCTCTTCGCACCTTTTCCAGATGTAGTTATTCGCCATCAGAGCCACGGCCAGCGCCCCCTGGTGACCAGCTACTGCATCACAACATGGACGGACGACCTCGGCTGGTCTGAACGACGCAGGTGAAAGTTTAACGTCGCTACCTACCTCAGTTTTCCCCGAGTTTGGTCTCACAGGCTTCACAAGTTCACGGATGAAACCTGAGGACTCGACTCGGGGCTGAAAGTCGACATCTCAGATTCTGGATGTTCGTTCTTTTGAGAAGTTGCAGACGTTCACAGTTACATTAACTACAGGACTGGGAAAAAACCTTCCTTAAGATAAAATCTGATGTTTGTTTAACGAGGAATTTAACCTGCGACTCTCAGACTGTTTCTCTCTCTCTCTCTCTCTCTCACTCTCTCTCTCTCTCTCTCCACCGCTTGTCCCGAGGAAACAGGAAAAGCCCATAACTCTTAGTTACTGCTGAGACGTTCAGACCCCCCACAGCGAGCGCCAGTGCTCGTCCTCACCGAGACGCTGCCGCTCGCTGGGTCCTGAAAAACAACAAGTCATAACTCAAACTCTCTGTTGACTTTATCTCCGTCTGTGCCGCTGGTTTCCCTCCATCCATCCGTCAGTCTTCTTCTCTTCTACCTCTCGGTTCCCTCGCTCCACCGTTTGACCTTTTTTCCTGTTTTCTCTCTTTTGCACGTCGGTTGTTTTGATTTAATTCTGCTCGAGCATAATTAGAGTTCAGTTTAATTGATTAAGTTTTGCTTTTAATTTCAGAGGAAATTAAAAATTTCAGGGGAAATTAAAAAGAGTCAAATCTTTTATTGAATAAAACATAATCTAAAAAGTTTAATCATATTTATTTGTATGAAAAAATGAACAATAACACCGACAGAATATGAATGGGTTTTAGTTATAAAGTAAGAAATTGAGATAAGTTACAACAGTCTCAACCTCTGTTAAATCTTCTAAGAACGGGTTGTTTTCCTTCATCCTTTTATATATGCACCCCCCCTCCCCCACGTTCACATGAACCCTGAGGTCAAAGTTCAGCTGCTTCACAACGTAAACTTGTTCATAAAGTAAATATGTCATCAGCCGTGTGACACGATGATGAAGGACAGGGTCTTCCTCACATGTGGAGGAGGCAGACGACACAGGTGGAGTCTCAGTGTTTGGACCGAGAGCTGCTGGTTCACACTCACGCTCACGTGATGGTTTCACTGGGAAGCTTCCAGAGTCCAGTCAGAGCTGATGTGATTAAGTTGTTCGAGGCCGACTGGGCTCGAGTCCCGGAGACACTCGACCTGCCGCTGGACAGAAACCACTTCACCTCATCCAAAGACTCTGCTGCTTCAGAATATCTCTGGATTTAAATCATCTGAAAACATCCGGACATGAAAACATGTTCATGTTCAGCTGCTGTGATCCGAGTCCAGCTCGTCTGACTCCTCGGAGCCGTGAGTCACATCTGACTACACACACATGAAACACATGTTTTTATATTCAGTGAGTGCAGATCGCTGCACACTTCACCACCGACGATATCAGGTTTGAACCATTTGGTGCATTTGAACAAGTGTGTAGTACTGTGGTACTGTGGAGTACTGTAGTACAGTGTAGTACTGTAGTACAGTGTAGTACTGTAGTACAGGGCCTGAAGGTGCTGATGCTGCTAGTGATAACCATCATGATGTTACCGTCCATCTTACAGAGAGATGAGCAGATATATAAACCCGCTGAAAAGGAGATTGACTCATTTGGCACTGGAGGAGTTTCTGATTTATTTCCCCAGTGCATCATGTTCAAAGTCACAAACTCTCTCTTCCCTCGCCGTGTTGACAAATGATCAGCTTCACCCGGGCGTCACGGTTCCTTCCCTGCTGCAGAGCTGTTTGACCCGGGAGCGAGTGAAGATCGTTTCCATTCACACTGAAGACAAGAGCCAGATGTTCACTGGTGTTGGTGCGACACCGTTTCCTGCCCAATTGACAACAGCTAGAAATCAATTAACTTGATTGACTCAGTCGGTTCATCGCTGCTCTCTCCACAAACTGCTGCTTTTAAACAGAGAATAGAAGCAAGCTGATAAAAGCTGCTGTCTCTCTGCGCCTGATGATGCACCGCTGTGTATTTCTAACTCGATGTTTCTGAGTCTGTCTTTGTCCCGATCACATGAAGCCGAACACGAGCCCACGGACATGTTTCCATCAGCAGGACATCGGGTTAATCTCCTTCCTGGAAACCGTGGAGACCTGGTTTCTTGTTCAACGACGTTAGAATAATAAATCACATCAGTCAGTCGCCGGCTGCAGCACGTCACCCAGCTGATTGTGAACAGCAGGAACACGGGACGCCATTTATCAGCCCCGTCCTGACGACTGACTCAGACCAACAGACGGACTCAGGTTAGCACTGGTTCTAAATGTTTAATGGTTTTTCGGGTGAAAGGTCACGTCTCGTATCTACTGGAGACACTGACTCACAATTCATTTTATTCATGAAGTTGTTGCCTTGCTCAGCAGAACAATGGCAGCTCCTGGAAAAGAAACCTTTATTGATAATAACTTCAGCCTGGCCGAGTTTCTCCTGCGTGTGTGTGTGTGTGTGTGTTTGTGTGTGTGTGTGCTTTCTCCAACCTGGCGATGGACAGTCTCTCTGTTTTTTAGTTTCCACTTTAACTTCGTCTCCTTAATTAAATTCATTAGAGTCCGATCGGCTCTGAGCGAAACCACAGGAACGCTCGGGCCGAGAAGTGAAGCCAGCGGAAAAATTCCAACAACAACCGATCGATGATGTGAGTGAAGCTGATCTGACGGATCAAGAAATCACAGACTGTGGGAGAAGCAGCTGCGGCTCTCGTTCCTTCCACTCGACAAACACAACTACACAACAGATCTGTGGATTCCACCACACAGCCTCTGATGAACACCGGACGTGTGAGGGCCAGACACCACAGCACAGAGTCGCTGGTCTGAGGTCAGTTCAGGTCAGAGAGGATGGAGACGTTTCAGAGACATGAATATAGATATGAATGTAGAAAAATCATCTAAATCAGTTGTTGAAATTCAGTTTTTGTGAAACTATGAAATAAACGATCAAAACTGAGAAGATTCCAACACAATTGTTCGGCTGAGCCTCGGGCAGTTTGGTATTCCTGGTCTCAGAGAGCGGAGGAGGAGGAGGAGGAGGGGGGGGGGGGGGAGGAGGAGGAGGAGGAGGAGGGGGGGGAGGAGGAGGGGGAAGAGGCCTCACTAAACATAGAAAGTGTCCTCCGCCAACTCCGAGTCACACTGAGCCAAACATCTAAAACCACAGCCAGCGATTTCCACCGATCCGTTCACTACACAGACGCCTCCTCCGGCTAATCCTCCCTCGCCCTCCCTCGCCCTCCCTCCCATCGCTCCTCACTCCACCCGTCACATCTCGGAGGTCAGCTTCCAGAGGAACATCTCCCCGTGTGAATGAATATTAAAGCGGCAGCTGCGTGGGAGGAGAGGTGAGCGGGGTGAACGCCGAGAGGATCCATTCACATCAGTCGGCCTCCATTTTTAGCTTCCAGGCAATTAAAATGCATCGTTCACAGGCTGGAGAACGGAGATGATTGTTCGGTCAAATGTGGAGGAAGAGGAGCGGGTGGTAAACGCAGCTTTTTACTTTTAATGACTACTGAAGATGCAGATTAATGAGTCTGAGTGTGGACGTGCAGAATCAGTTACGCTTCCTTCTGTCAGGAAGGAACCAGACGGAGAATATGAAGAACAATGATCCTCACTGAAGAACCACAGACTCTTTGACATTAAAAACACATCTGTTGATTACAGGTTCTTAAAGATCTGGTTCTATAGAACTGGATCCATACAGGTTCTTCTAAAAGTCTAAATCACATGTTATTCAACCTTTATATGAAATCTATACTCAATGTTCTCCAGAGGTTCTACTGGGTCTCAAGAGGATTCTTTTGGACATGACTTAATATACGGTTCTATTGAGGTTCTATCGGGTCTAAGAAGGATTCAGATGTTTTAAAGATTCTTCATGAGGTTCTATTGTATTCTTGTTGTCCTGTTGGTGGCGCTATGGAGAAAAGGCCAACAAGATAAAGAGGGTTCATCCTCTGGAGATCAGATGAGGTTTTTCTTCGGTGAACACTGAGGTGAATTCTGCTGAAACGCTGAAGTTCTGAGAATCGATCGTGTTTCCTGAAAGAGACGATTCCAGCTCCTTCAGGTCCAGACTGAAATGTTCCTCCTGCTCTTCATCAGCTCGTCATCGTTCTTTATCGTGTGTGAGTTTCATCCAGACGGTGGAGGGACGAGTCTTAAGTCCTCCAGAGAGGACGGAGTCTGTCCTGCAGAGAAACGCCGACTCTGTCAGCGACTGCGGCGCCACGACAGGAAACAGACACCTCGCGCCGCTAAGTGGGACATTTCTCTGACAGCAGCAGACGCTGAGAAGAACTCTGCCGCTCGCGGAGACATGAACGAGTCTGTTCTCCACGACGAGACGCCGGCAGCTCCAGACCAGACGAGAAGGTCTCTGCAGAGACTCCAGTCACATCAGGCTCTACACTTCTCTGCTGCTCATCCGTCCCGCCTGTGAATAAAACCCGCGACATGAACAGATTGTGTTTGCTGTGTTATGAATTCAAAACAGCACTCGGCTTATTTTCAGCTCCAGATAACAGTAATAACAACAGAGCCGCAGGCAGCCCCGGGCAGGCTGAGCACATATGGAGGAAAACACGAGCAGAAGAAAATATGTAAAAGAAATGAAATATTTATCAGATATGTATGTTTCTCATGCTTATTACGATTATTATTAATGTGGAGTCACCGCCGGAGTCTGAACATAAACAAACAAGAAGCTGAGTGAGACTCAAAGATTAATAAGACCAAAACTTAAAAGAACATTTGATGATTCACTCGGATCACAGACGAGTTTCTTATCATCTGTCAGATTCACATTGATGAAACCAGCTGAGTCATCATATGACGCCTCTCGGGCTTCAGTGAAAACCAGTGCAGTTTCCATCCTGATGGTTTGTTCACCTGTTTCTTCAAAGTTCGGTGAAGCTCGACTCAGAACCTGAACTGGAGAACCAACGAGAACCAGCTGCTGCTGCTGTGACGCTGGTCATCGGTTCAGTCAAATCTTATTGATACTGAAAGAATCACGTTTCCAACTCAAACCAACTTCAACACTGCACTTCACCGGCTCCTCCAAAATACAAACGATGAAGACGACCAATGTGAAGCCACGTCCCAGTTCTGGGTTCACGTCCTTCAGAAGCTCCTTCAAACCCAACGAGGGAACCAGTGTGTGGACCCCGCTGGGACCAAACCATCCCAGGGCTCAGCGCGGACAGAGCTAAAGAGCGAGCCACACCAGCTGCTGAAGATGATGCAGTGTTAGTGGGAGAGAAAGGACCAGTTTAGGTTTAGGTCCAGTGTCCTCTGAAGGGTGCAGCCCCTGAATTAGGACACAGGACTTAGGACTCGTGCACTCTGTCCGTCCTCTTTCACCTCCTGAGGCTCTTTGTTCATTTCAAACAGAACACGATCCAGTTTCCATTAAAACCTCCAATCACAGAGAGTCTGAGTCCCCATCGTTAAATTAGAGAACAAACTGAAGCCCTCGTGTTCATTGGGGACAGATCTCTACACTTTCTTTCCTTCAGCAACACAAAAACCAAAAGAGCAACGTTGATTTAAACCTGAATGAGACTGAATATTCTCTCCATCGTTTCTCCTCCAGAAACACCAGAAAGCAAAGAGACAGATTCAAACAAAACATTCCAGCAACAAAAATCGTTTCTGCTCACAATCACACAAAAACTGCAGCGTGGGCAAATCCACCAGTGATTTCCTCTCATTCCTCACTCCATCCTTTGCTCCTACCTTCTTCAGCTGTCCACTCCGGGTGCCCACAAACACCACCGTGTGCTCTCCGTAGGTGTAGGCCGCCACGGCGCCCATCCCCTCGGTGCGGTCCTCGTACAGCGGGTGTCCCTCGATGACCCGGAGGCCCCCGAGCGGCTGGTTCAACACCAGACCACAGAAATCATCTCCGATCTGCTTCGGCTGTGGAAACAGAAGAAAAGGGATTAAGATCCAGAGACTCGACTTTCAGCCAGGTCATAGTGAACTAGTCCCTTGACCCTTGACCTTTCATCCTCCAGTCTGAGTGTCTTTCATTAACAGGTCTGGAACCTTTCATTTTCATTTCCAGTTTCCAGGAGAAGTTAAAACCCACAATGCCTCTGGAATCTGGATGTTTAAGGACATGCTGACGACCAATCAGATCCACAAAACATCCAGGACGTTCAAATCCTTGCTGATTGGTCTGAACGAATGATTATATTAAATTATCTTCGGGCTAAGATACCGTTTAATGTTTAATCTTCTACGAGATCTTCAAATCACATGAAGGTGTGAACGGAGTCTTGGACACTTCATCGGGGTCTGAGCACAGACAGGTACATCTCAGAGTTTCATGCTTCTGTGAAGGGAGGGTATAGAACAGGGAGGGGCAGGTTTATTACAGGGTACACACACACACACACACACAGACACACACACACACGGGGGTTGGATAACACCCTGTCATTAGCGGGTTAAGGCCTCGATGCCTCAGAACAGGGTGGAAACTCTGAATCACACAGAAAGGTTTGTTTTACTGTATTTACGGGGACTGGGATCAGCTGATCCTGAGCTCAGGTTTCACTCTGGATAAATATAGTTCCAGTAAAACGCTGTGTACGTTGGCTTTGTCTCTGCTCTCTGTGCAACTGAAGCTGCAGAGTGGTCACTTTGTTCAGATCTACACCCAAAGCAGCCGAGCCGGGAGATTCTATAAACAGAACACAAGTTATACAACCGAGCAGCAGGGGGCGGGGCTTCAGCTTCATGTTCAGAGTGAGGACGAGTTGGTGAAACATCTCGTCGCCTCCACAGAACCGAAGCATCTGAGATCCAGGAGCATCACGTGATGACTTCACATGTTTTAAACATGTCACTTCTTTCTCCACGGCACAGCCCGTGTTTCATTTTCAATCTCTCACCTGCTACAGAACCATTTATCTTCTTCTCAGGAAGATGCTGTTGGACCTGAAGAAGATTTCACTGGTTCTTTAAGAGGTTCAAGGAGCTTTCAGTGTTTCCCATTAATTATCTTGACTGTGGCGGCCCACCATATTCTAACTTGTCCCCAGTCTCATAATGAAATGATTTTATTTTAACATTTCTCATATTAATAAGATCTCTAGGTGGACGTGTGCAGAGCTATTGGCTGCTATGAGCCTCCTGCTCCTGTTCGGGTCCATAATGTTGTTACAGAACATGCAGACAGGCAGACCCCATAGTGTCAGTCTCTCCTGTGAGGACGTTCTCTCTTCAGTCTGTGCACGTCACTTGAATCGGTCGCATGTGAGAGTGACCTTCGTGCACATTCACCAGCAGATTCAAGTTATTCATGTTCATTAGATATAATAAATCACTTTCATTACCTCCCTCTATTTGAGCTGGAGCGGAGGAAGGTGCACGTGCTCAGTTAGAGCTCAAGCGGACCAATCAAATGCCTCTGTCATCACGATGGTTAATCACGTGCAAATACACAAACTGAACAGACACACACACACCCCCCCCCCCCCACTGTTTATGATAAAAGAAGGAGGTCAGTCTGGACACAGGCCCCGCCTCCTTCTGTCTGTGTTTTACTTTGCCTTCAAGACACACACACGCACACACACACACACACTTCTAAAGTGACAGGAGTAATTAGCTTGATGCTGATTGGTTGGTTGATTAGTCGGTCGGTCGGCTCATTGGTTGCTGGAAGCAAACCTCCCCTCCCCCTCCCCCTCCCCCTCCCCCTCTCGTCTCCTGGCGGGTTTCCCTGCCTGGTTACCGTGGTTACCACTGCAGGCCATTACCACCATGAATAAGAACATCTACCTCCCAACCTGAAATAACCTCCCTGCAGACACACAAACACACACACACACACACACACACACACACACACACTCCTCTTGGTTTCACATGGTGCGTTACGTTTTGTCTTTACCCAGCAATGCAAATGAAAAGATTTGTCCGAGACCCTGAGTTTGTGTGTCTGTGTGTGAGTATGTGTGTGTGTGTGTGTGTGTGTGTGTCTGTGTGTGTCTGTGTGTGTCGCAGCCTGGAGGAAGCCTCAGGCCAGACCATGATCCACTGAGGGGAAAACACAGGGCCAAAAAAACCTGAAGAAAACGTTTTCCGTTTCTTTTACCTGCTGGAATTTAATTTAAATTATTTTTAATTTCTATCCTCAGTCACTTTTATTTACTTGATTTTTTTTTTTATTCTAATAGTTCCTGTTGAAGTTTTCAGATAAATAATTGGATGGCTATGAATCTGGATAATCTTTTAGATTCTGAGGTTGTTTTCCTCCACCAGTTCAGTTTCAGTCCCTCCAGGTTTTTATAACATTAAAAACATTCACAATAATATGAGGTCACCATGACCTTTGACCTTTGGATTCGAATCAGCTCATCTTTGAGTCAAAGGGAATGTTTGTACCAAACTGGAACCACTGTCATCACGGTGCTTGTGAGATATCGTGTTCACGACATTCAGACAAACACGGAAAACCTGAAACACAATGTCCCCGCCCACTAGGTGTCCCCAGCACGGAGACATCAGGACTGACGTGAGGACGTGGTTGGTGGTTCAGAGGTTGACTCACCGTGTGGATGCAGGGCAGCTCCTTGTTGAGCAGCCAGGGTAAGGAGAGGCGTCCCTCTCCCCGGTAGCAGGAGCGGATCCTCTCCCTCATGGCCAGGTTGATGTTGTGGAGGGTGAACAGGCAGAGGACGGTTTCTCTGGGCGGGTTGGAGCGATTCTTCTGACCCTGAGACGATGAACAGAATGTGAGCGGCGCCGGTTCAAATCCCAAAGATGCCCCCCGAGCAAGGCACTACCCCTTAGAATACCCACCCAACAAGTCACAGAGAAGTTCATTTACCTGAGAGAAGACAACAAACAGGACGTCGTCGTCCTCCGACAGGCCGAGCGCCTGGGCCAGCCGCCGCCCCGGCTTCTGCTTGTAAGCCGCCTGGACCAGTCGGTACTCGACGCCGTCCTTGGTGCAGCCCAGAGGAAACTCCACGTACGAGTAGAACTCCGTGTCGTTGGAACACATCCTGACGATCTTAGAGGTGAAGAACTTCTCTCCGCCGGCGTCCATCTGCGTCAGCTGCGTGTCCAGCTGCAGCGTCAGGAAGTAGACGTAGGTGCGGCTGGAGAAGCCGTAGACGTAGTAGATGTCGAAGGCCGGGTAGAGGGACAGCGTGTCGGACGGGATCTTGATCTGGGACGACACAAACTCGTCCTGGTAGACCAGCGAGAACATGTTGACGCTCTCCTCGTCCGCCACCAGCTTCCTGCTGGACAGCGTGGGGAAGTACTCGGACTTCCCATCGATGGCGGCGCCGATGAACAGGCGGCTGCCGCCCTTCGCCGGCTTCTTCCTCTTGGGGTCAGCTGTCCAGTCGTCCTCTCCCACAACCACACCTGCAGAGGACAGATGTTCACAGATGTTCACAAGTGACTGGATGTTCATTGTTTCTGCTTCACCTACATTTTCACTGATCTTCTCATGAATTAATCAATTTCTCAATTCATGGGTCTCAGTTTGAATCCATTTAAAAATCCTGTGGTCATGTCTTAAAAAAAGCTGAAGAGAATCTATTCACTTATTAAACTAGAATCAACAACTATCGTCAGCCTCCTCATCTGATCCTGAACATTATGATGTCACAGTGAAGTCGACCTTCGACCCTTTGGACATTTTGGGTGCGTCTGTGAAATGTCAGAATTATCACGTTAATTCTTAAATCATGACTGAACAGTTAAACCCTCCATCTGGAACATCTGTTACTCAAACATCTTCTTCATGATTATGTTTTATATAATATTTTACATTTTAGATGTTCAATCTTCATTATATTCAACTGATTATTCTTTTATAAAACTTATTGTTGATCGTTTTCATTTTTTATGTAAAAATCAAGGATCTAGCTGTGGAATGAATCCGTCAGACGTCTTCCAGCACAGGAGCTCAGTGAGACTCAGTCGGGTGTCAATCATCCTTCAGCCTTTTTGTTCAAAGTAAAATGTGCAGCAGCTGATCCTGCATAAAAACCTGTCAAATATTTTGACAGATGACTGACGAGTGCAGGTCGACACGTTTCCTCAGATTCTCACGAACAAAGTCGAGACCCAACGCTGCAGCTTTGTTTTTCCTTCTGTTTCGTGACATCAGCAGAAAATCGGAGCTGACGGAGGTGAACCTGCAGCCGGAGCCTCCGACTGTAGAGAACAACAGCGTTTATTCTTCTGAGGACGTTCATCATGAGGCCGGTGACATGTGATTAGACTTGTGTCAAATGGACGGAGGCCTCATGCAAGCGGTGTCTTTCTCAGTTTGAGTCTCAGCTCTCTGAGACACGGAGGCTTTAATAAACATCTTTCTTCTCCTCAGAGTCTCACAGTGTTTCTCTTTGTTTCTAACCAGACTCTCAGTTTTAATCGTCCATTAAATCTTTGTGCCGACACAATTTAAAACCTCGTAAATCAGAAATGTTTCAGTTAATTTATAAAAACACTGTGACAAGTGTTATGTAGTAGAGCACACAGATCTGAAGTGCGTTTATCATCTGGAGACGTTTGATATGAGGATCAAGTCTGTGAAGAACCCGGCTCACCTGCCATCCCATCAGCCTCCCTGGCTCCCGACAGGTAGTGCTCCTTGCGGTGGTGCGGCTCGCCCAGTTTGAAGAGATCCTCCAGTCGCAGGAACTGACACACCCCCTGCCAGATGGAGCCGCACGCCACCAGCCGGTTCCCCGTGTAGTCCACCAGGAGGAGCTTGTTCACGTTATCGGACGACTCCAGCCTGAGGACAGACAGGTGAGGGGTTAGACATGTCACACAGGTGAGACAGGTGTAGTCAGGAGAGACAGGTGTAGTTAGGTGAGAGAGGTGTAGTCAGGTGAGACAGGTGTAGTCAGGTGTAGTCAGGTGAGACAGGTGTAGTTAGGTGAGACGGGTGTAGTTAGTTGAGACAGGTGTAGTTAGGTGAGAGAGGTGTAGTCAGGTGAACCAGGTGCAGTCAGGAGAGACAGGTGGAGTTAGGTGAGACAGGTGTAGTTAGGTGAGACAGCTGTAGTCAGGTGAGACCGGTGTAGTTAGGTGAGACGGGGGTAGTTAGTTGAGACCGGTGTAGTTAGGTGAGACAGGTGTAGTTAGGTGAGACAGGTGTAGTTAGGTGAGACAGGTGTAGTTAGGTGAGACAGGTGTAGTCAGGAGAGACAGGTGTAGTCAGGTGAGAGAGGTGTAGTCAGGTGAGACAGGTGTAGTTTGGTGAGACAGGTGTAGTCAGGAGAGACAGGTGGAGTTAGGTGAGACAGGTGTAGTTAGGTGAGACGGGTGTAGTTAGTTGAGACAGGTGTAGTTAGGTGAACCAGGTGTAGTCAGGAGAGACAGGTGGAGTTAGGTGAGACAGGTGTAGTCAGGTGAGACAGCTGTAGTCAGGTGAGACCGGTGTAGTTAGGTGAGACGGGGGTAGTTAGTTGAGACCGGTGTAGTTAGGTGAGACAGGTGTAGTCAGGTGAGACAGGTGTAGTTAGGTGAGACAGGTGTAGTCAGGTGAGAGAGGTGTAGTCAGGTGAGACGGGTGTAGTCAGGTGAGACAGGTGTAGTCAGGTGTAGTCAGGAGAGACAGGTGTAGTCAGGTGAGACAGGTGTAGTCAGGTGAGAGAGGTGTAGTCAGGTGAGACGGGTGTAGTCAGGTGAGACAGGTGTAGTCAGGTTAGAGAGGTGTAGTCAGGTGAGACGGGTGTAGTCAGGTGAGAGAGGTGTAGTCAGGTGAGACAGGTGTAGTCAGGTGAGAGAGGTGTAGTCAGGAGAGACAGGTGTAGTTAGGAGAGACGGGTGTAGTCAGGTGTAGTCGGGTGAGACAGGTGAGACAGGTGAAGTCAGGTGTAGTTAGGTGAGACAGGTGTAGTCAGGTGAGAGAGGTGTAGTTAGGTGAGACAGGTGTAGTCAGATGAGACAGGTGTAGTCAGGTAAGACGGGTGTAGTCAGGAGAGACAGGTGTAGTCAGGTGAGCCAGGTGTAGTCAGGTGTAGTCAGGTGAGAGAGGTGTAGTCAGGAGAGACAGGTGTAGTCAGGTGAGACAGGTGTAGTCAGGTGTAGTCAGGTGAGAGAGGTGTAGTCAGGTGAGACAGGTGTAGTCAGGTGAGAGAGGTGTAGTCAGGTGAGAGAGGTGTAGTCAGGTGAGACAGGTGTAGTCAGGTGAGAGAGGTGTAGTCAGGAGAGACAGGTGTAGTTAGGAGAGACGGGTGTAGTCAGGTGTAGTCGGGTGAGACAGGTGAGACAGGTGAAGTCAGGTGTAGTTAGGTGAGACAGGTGTAGTCAGGTGAGAGAGGTGTAGTTAGGTGAGACAGGTGTAGTCAGATGAGACAGGTGTAGTCAGGTAAGACGGGTGTAGTTAGGAGAGACGGGTGTAGTCAGGTGTAGTCGGGTGAGACAGGTGTAGTCAGATGAGACAGGTGTAGTCAGGTAAGACGGGTGAAGTTAGGTAAGACGGGTGAAGTTAGGTGAGACAGGTGAAGTCAGGTGTAGTTAGGTGAGACAGGTGTAGTTAGGTGAGACAGATGTAGTTAGGTGAGACGGGTGTAGTCAGGTGAGACGGGTGTAGTCAGGTGAGACAGGTGCACACAGACCGGTGAGCGCAGGCCCTGACGCTGGGCGGGGGGTAACACTTGGCGTTGTCCTCCACGGGTCCGGTCATGTGACTCCTCAGCTCCGTCAGATTGGACGACAGCTTCAGGACTCGGTTGACGGCGCCGACGAACACCTCGCCCGTCCGCCGGTGGACGGTCAGGTGGGTGAGAGAGGTGTCGAACGCCCGGTACACCGCCCGGCCCGACGCCGCGGGGGGTGGGGGAGGAGCAGCCGGGGCAGAGAGGAGGGGGGAGGAGAGGAGGAGGAGGGTGAGGAGGAAAAGGAGGAGAGGAGAGGAGGAGAACATGGCGGATAAAGAGAGGAGGAGGAGAGGATGGAGGGAGAGAGAGGGAGAGGAGGGGAGGAGGAGGAGGAGAGAGCTGGCTGCAGGTCTGACGAAGAGTCGACTCAGCGGATCATGACTGTGGAGAAACAGAGAGGAGAACGTCAGTGAAGAAGAGGAGGAGGAGGAGGAAGAAGTTCAACTCTGCATCACAAATACTCTACATACTGAGATCACATGACTCTACATGGGGTCACATGACTCTACATGGGGTCATGTGATTGGACGACGGAACATTTGGATCTCGCTTCCAGAACTTTTCAGGAAAACGTCCAAAATCCACAAACTGCTTTTATTCTAGAAAATTCATCATCAGCTTCTTTTGAAGAAAACCTTCTGACTCTTATTAACCTGAAACACAAACACACACACTCAGCTAATCTGTGTGTGTGTGTGTGTGTGTGTGTGTGTGTGTGTGTGTGTGAGATGGAGGCAGAAAGAGTTATTGATCTGTGTGCGTCTGTCTTCAGACTGATTCTCTCATAAAGCTTCAGTAACTGAGCTGGATGGAAACTTCACTCTCACGCTGGCAGCCTTTTCTCCTCTGTTTACGTTTGACTGACAGCTCTGATTACACACTTACACACACACACACACACACACACACACACACACACACACACACACACTCCGTCGCTGTGAGGTAGAAACCCTCTGAAAGCTGAATCTTAATCTGCCGTCCTGAACCAGACAAAATGGAGGATTGTCACCCTCCAGCAGGAAAGAGTCTCGCTGCAGGTTTCACATTGAGATTCCTGCAGCGAGAGTTTCCTCAGCTGAGCTGCTCCACATCATCCTCCTGTTTTCAGCTCACACACACCGATCGATACCGGAGAAGGTGAGCCGCCCCCCCGCCCACTTCCTGCTCCTCGTCTCGTTCGGAAACGTTTTCATCTCTCTGGCGTTTGTGGAAATTGATGTTTTCAGGATCAATGTGATGCAAGAAATCCACGGTCGCACCAGCAGGTTGTCATGTGACTCTGTTCATGTACACACAGACACACACACACACTGGATGTTACCTAACACTGCAAATCTGCATCTGCACAACCACCTCAACCATGACGCGGCAGTTTCTTTGGGGCGTAATCCTGATCTTCTTCTGTTAATATCGAGCTGATGCAGAATCCGATACTTTGAAATCACAGCCTGTGTTTCATGCTACGTTTTCATTTGAATACGACATTTTCAAAGTAAAACGATCCCCGTCCACACTCACACGCCTGAACATGCAAATCAGGGATCAGAGACAAACTGCATGTCCATCCCTTCTATGTCCTGTACATGGAAGAGTTGACTTTTGTGACCAATCACAGGTCTTTGTGTGTGTCCGTGTTGTTTTCTTCCTGAAGGGCGTCATGTGACAGGAGCCTGACGAATCAGAGAAGGCTACGTTGTGACCCAATCAGCAAGAGGTTGTGAGCCGACTTCTACGTTTTCTACTCATCCCGACTGAAAGCAGAGTTTCTAACTTTCTCTGTTTCAGACGCTCTAAAACTCATTAGGTGTATCTGGAGAAGAGCTGAAACCTTTTCAAACTAAAAGTACAAAAAGTGCATCGAACCTGAATCCCACACATCAATCAATCTGAAGCGACCTGATCCAAATACAACAGATCCTGAATCAGTTTCCTCTTCCTCTCTAGCTCCTCCATGTGAGCAGAGGACACATGTTGACAACCTGTCGGATTGATTGGTGGATTAGGGGAACGTGTGTATCTGAGGGATCTCTGTACCACGGCTCCGCTCTACCATCTCTGCCGCACAGACTCTGACTCCGATAGTTACACTCTATGGTTTCTATAACAACCTTTTACAACCTTTAGGTTTTCTTTCTTTCCTCAGTTTGTTTTAAAGATAAAAAATAAAGACGTCTTTGACTCCAGAAGAAACCTGGCGTCTGTGTTCAGCCCTGATCTGTGAGCAGCCTTCTGAATTTTAAATATCGACAGTGACAGCTCTAATTTGTCCTCGCAAACAAACGGCTGTAATCTTCTGTCCCATCTTGTTAATTCTAGCGTCGGTGAATAAATCACATGGAGCGGATGAAACAGCCTCAGACAGAAGGTCCTCCGGTGGAGGTCCGGGCTCCTTTCAGCAGCGTCATTAAAACATCAGAAGAAGAAGCTCTTGTAGTGTCATCAGGAAACGTTCTCCAAGTTAGGGTGAGACGTCATGTGACCGACTGATCCAATGAGGCAGCAGAAGAAGGGACGGTTTCTACTGAATGAATGGATGGATAATAACGTTTTCACTTCGCTGGCAGAGACATACAGTAAGTTCAACAATTAACCCGTGACACACACACTCACACACACACACACACTGAAACACAAAGAGGCACTGAAAGATCAGCACATTAGTTAATTAGCCCGCTGAGCTGAGGGGGAGACGAGAGGTCGACAGATGGACCGGAGAGAGAGAGAGTTTGTGTTTCAGAGTGTGTGTGTGTGTGTGTGTGTGTGTGTGTGTGTGGACGACAGACAGCTGGGCAGACAGTGGGGACAGATAGAGTTTCTCTAACTGGACTAAGATTTCACTGAACCATCCATCACCTCACTGAACCAACGACTGTATGTGAGTGTGTGTGTGTGTGTGTGTGTGTGTGTGTGTGTGTGTGTGTGTGTGTGTGTGTGCGCACATGAGTATGTGTGTGTGTGTGTGTGTTATGATCTGTTACTCATTACTGATTAATGTTTAAAATGTGCAACAAAGTTCAAAGTATTAAAAGCTGATGAAAGGTTCATAAGAGTCTCAGAGTCGACGTGTTCTAACGTCTCCATTTGTCTCAAACACAAAGATCAGCAGCGAGTTCTGATAAATGGAAAAACTAAGAGCTAAGCCAGGCTACACAGGTTTTCAACACTACAGCTGATCTCAGATGTTCTGGAGGTGAGAAGGAAAACGTCTGAGTCAGCTGCTTCAGACATTTCCTGGAACTTTCCTGGAAGCCTCCTCGTAAAATGTCTGTAAAATGTCAGAGCGAGCGAGTGGACATGTGGACGAGGTTTCTAACACGTGACGTGAAACCTGAAGAACTCAAACATCTCAGGATGAAGAAGAAGAGGAGCCGGACACGTAGAAGACGAAGACGTCCACTTGGAAACACGAGGAGATTCCAGATCTTCTGGTGATGAGGGCCGACGCCGGTGTGGACGAGCTGTAAACAACAACACTGATCTTTCCACAGCAGAGTTGAGACGTCATGTCCCGCCTCCTGCTGCTCTACAGGCCCCGCCTCCTGCTGCTCTACAGGCTCCGCCCCTCGCCTGGATGCTCCCCACATGTTCCTGTTAGAACGAGTCGGGCCCGACAACCTGCTGCTTCACAAACAACAACTACAGGAGACGTCCCACTGGAGCTGATGTGACAGTTGAAGCTGAGACTCTCGGTCACTTCATCTCACAGGAGATCGAACCCACAGGAAACCCTGATGGACCCATGTAACACACCTGCAGGTGTTTAATAACTGACAAAAGGAGAAGATACAACATCCATCCTCCTCTGTCTCTGCTCTGTCCATCTCCTCCAGCTCGCAGCAGACCACCCTGACGCTCTCACCAGCCAAACCAGCAGCACAATGTGTCTTTGTCCTGGTGTTTACTGGAGCCTGAGATTCAAACAGGGGCTCAGTCAGAGAGATGGAGGGGTGAGGAGGGGGTAACACGGGGTCACGGGGGGGAGGTGGGTGCAGATGGGGTGATGGGGGGGGGGTTATGATGGGGAGGAGTTAGTGTATCCTGTAAAGACATTCAGAGGGAGACTGTACAATATTCTGATTATATTAACTACTAATAAAACACATCATGGCTGAAGTCTGGACTGATCCAGATTGATCTGGAGTCTGAGCTGGGACTTGGAGCTGAGTCTTTACTGGGACGAGTCCGACCCGATCTGGACTGATCCAGATTGACTCTTGACTAAGTCTGGACCGAGTTGGGACTTGGGACAGATCTAGACTCATCTTGATATATAAACTCTTGTTCTTCTGAGACCTTTGAGGAGCAGAGATGAAACTGAGAGAGAACCAGAACCTGCTGATCAGAGCTGGAGAAGAAAGACTAAAAGAAAAGGAGGTGAAGTGAATCGAGGTTTGTGTTTTGCTGAAGCGAGCTCTGTGAAGGTCACTTCTGTCAAACCAGCGTTTTCCTGACGCTGCGACTTTTTTATCACGGTGGGAAAATGAGAATCTGATGTTGAAGATGTAAGAAAAGAAAAGATTTGACGTCTGGAGGAGAGTGTTTGTCTTTTATTTATTTGATCTCAGTTGATCTGAAAGAGGAGAACTCATCCTGTCACTGACATTTATCTCAACATTCCAATTACATGAATTACACCAAACCGTTTAGTGTGGAGCTTTGAGGAACACGTGTGTAAAACAAACATTGAATTCTTAATGTTCTTCAGTTTCAGGCACGGTTAATAAAAGACAGACAATAAAAGAGAGACAGTGACTCTTTGTGTTACTGAAACAATAACCATCTAATTGTGTGTGATTGTTGTGTCACTTCCTGTAATTACATAAACACAGTGAACTGTGAACCACTCCAGCAAGGACACTTTCACTTTACTGTGTCTGCCTCTGTAATTACAACCCACAGTAAACCATCTCCCTGTGCTATTAACAGCTCCGACGCTAACATGCTAACACGCTGCGAGAACCACGGCGTGAACCCTTCACCCTGCGCCTGTAGAACCCGGGTCCGACCCTGCGCCTGTAGAACCCAAATTCACCCTGCGCCTGTAGAACCCGGCTCGGCCCTGCGCCTGTAGAACCTGGCTTCACCCTGCGCCTGTAGAACCTGGCTTCACCATGCACCTGTAGAACCCGGCTTCACCATGCACCTGTAGATCCCGGCTCCGCCATGCGCCTGTAGAACCCAAATTCACCATGCGCCTCTAGAACCCGGCTCCGCCCTGCGCCTGTAGAACCCAGCTTAACCCTGCTACACAACTAAACTAACCCTGACCATAATTGAACCTTTTTGAAACCACAGAGAGAAATCGACCTCGTATCTGCAGAGAACTATCACGTTTTCAGGTTTTCTTCTGTGTGAGAGAAATCGAATGATCATTATCAGAACCAACAGGAACCTCCCGTGGTGAAATCGGCAAAGTTCATTTTCCAAAATAAAACTAACTACAAGCTGAAGAGCTGCACGGCATCACCCACTGAGTCCAAGGCACCAATATTCTCCATGTTTCATTTCATCTGTGCATGAAACTCAAGACGTTATAGTTTAATGAATCTATAGACTGATCATCTGATCAATCATCTGATCAATCATCATTACACTGATATTCAGTAAATGTTCTTCACTCAAATCTGGACGTTAGCCACCGACTCACAACAGCTCCATTAGCCATTAGTGTGTTTATAAAACAGTCCATCAGACTCCGTCATTACCACAAGGTCACACACACACACACACACACACACACACACGTATACACACACACACACAGAGTTATTTCATTAGAGAGGAACTCTGCTGTGATGGTGGTTGAAGGTTTTTTATTTAATGGCTCAGCCGATGGAAACCAGAGACGCTGAACATCTAAACACTTCTGACCCTGAGCGGTTAGAGCGGCAGTCAAACTCCAGCTCGGTTAAACAAGCACCTTCCAGACAGCGGCGTGATCCTATTGGTCAAACAAAGAGGGGCGGGGCCTCGGAGCCCACTGCAGAAATGTGAAAGTAGTCAAACATGATCAGTGGCTTCAGTTTGGCCCGAGAACACATTTTCATAACGTCTCGGTTTATTTCAGGTTCACGCTGACGGATCCAAAATAACCCCGAGCTGTAAACATACATGTGCTGACTGGGCGCTCATTCATCGTGACCTCTGACCTCTCTCCGTACGTCACTGAGTGGCGAGACAGAGAATCAAAACAAAAGCTTAATAGCGCGACCGGCGGCGGAGTCACGGCACATTTTAACTGCACTGGAGGATATTTTTATCCTGACCGAGGTCACAGAGCTGTAAACGAAATGATTGGATACAGAGACGCCATCCATCAGAAACAAAGACGAGCAGTGAGAGACGAGGACACGTCCCATGTTACTGTGAGGAGACACACAACATCAGTTTAGAAATCAATCGCATTCAGTGACACAACATTTGAGGACTTACCTCAGATGAACAAGACACTAAAAACCATCTGAGGCCTTTTTAACCCAACGGTCCTTACATTTCGCTGTGTTGTGTTGTGTTGTGTTGTGTTATGCTACGTTTCAAATGTGGTGAAAAGTGGAGGGGATTTCCCTCATCGGCCAACAGGGAGATTGTTCTTCACATGATATATTTAAATAGATCTCAAATCATTAAAAATAAAATATGATAATAAAAATGATCATATTTAGAACATTCATTCTCTGTGCAGCAGAAAGTCAAATCCTCTGTCGTCCACCTCATCACGTTAAGCTATTGTGATGACATCACTACGTTTTGTTAAGTGAGCTGGGAAACATGAAGATCACTCACAAAATGTTCAGGGTTCCAATTAATTCACGAGAGTTATGAAATATTTAGTTTGCATTTCTATGTTCAGAAATATTTCAGATCAAGATCTGTTTATTTAGCAAAACTTTCTAATTCATTCAAAACAGTTTTTGTTTCAGAACCTACGATCTGAGGTTTTACATTTTAAAGATGTGACACATTTTACTATTCAAATGAAATGACATCACACCAAGAAAACAAACACTGGAGGAAGATGTGTTCCCTGTTTAATCAACTGTGACATCACAGACTGTGGGGGGGGGGGGGGGGTCGTTGAAACAACAGATCAATGTTTACTTTGAAAAACAGTGAAATGTTCACGCTGTGATAAATCAGCTGAAATCTGTCAAAACAGTGAAATGCTCCTTTAAACACTTCACATCACTGGACTTTATCTCCCAGCTCCGACGACAGGTTCAGATCAGCCCCCCCGACTGAAGAGCTTTCTGTGTGTGAGGCTCCGGCCTCGTCACCGCTTCATTAGCGTCTCATAAAACCCGTTTCCTCGACGCCTCCCACTGAAAACGTTCACAGCAGCTATTTCAGAAGCTGTGAAGTCCGATCAGAGCCGGGGGGGGGGGGGACACACACGTCCTCTGGTTCGGTCGTTAACGCAGCGGCCGGACCACGAGGTTTCATTTCACACGTCCTCCTCCAGTGAGGCTCAAAGTCACATGTCGAGCTCTCCACCGAGAAGGAGAAGAAGTGAAGCCTCTGAGCAGGAGGACGTCTTCAAACCCTGCTCCTCCTCAGGAGACTCAACTGAGCTGTGTTTGCTTTTAGACTCTGAGGTGAAGTGTCGGGCGACACAGTGTTTTATCTACTGTTTGTATTCAGACGTCAGATTCCTGCTGAACCTGCACAGAGACCATCTCTCAAACAAACACAGAACCGTCTAGACCTCGACAGCGTCTGAAGTCAAACAGGGACGTCCACGGGGAATCAACCTGGGTCCTGTTTCTGCTCCCGACTGAAAGTGGGTGGATCCACCATCGGATTTTGAGGCTGTGGTTCTTGCTGTCTTCAGGTCGGGACAGACATCCGTCCCCTGACAGACAACCAGACGGACGCTCCTCTTCCTTCTCTCCGATTTCTGAACGAGAGTCTTTAAACACAAATAAACTGGTAACACAACCTCGCGCACGTTTTCATCCACATGGTATCTTTGTGTTTTGCTGCTCAGACGTACGTGGACATCTGTGAACACACGTGACCCCATGATCACCGATGTTCTGCTCTCACGGTGAAGCTGGGGGGGGGGGATCATTCCCTAAATTAGCATGAGCATATGTTCAAACCCCCAAACCATGGGCCCTATAGAGAACCGCACGTTTGTGCCCGTGCACACGCACGCTCCGCAGGCCCTTTCATCCAGATGGGGGCCGGCCCTTTCAGCTCGGAGCACACCTGCCGAGCGCACCTCTCAGTGGCGTGAACACAGCTTTGTCGTAGCCGGTGCCGTAACAAAGGAAGGAGGACCCCCCCCCGGAGCTCCTCAGAATAGAGGCACGACAGCGAACCGTTAGCATACGTCCCAGCCTGTGACTCATAGGTTAGCCTTGATGATTGACACGCGCACGAGGACCAATCAGTGTTCAGGAAATCGAGAAATCTAAAAAGTGTGTCATCCAACAGAACAGATCTCAACACAATGGAAGACAAAATACAAAAAAACATGATAAATACTCGTTAAGGATCCTGAGCAGATCGGCGGTTAAACTGATAACGAGAAACTGGCTCCAGGAAAAGTCCCAAAGGGAAACAGAGAGACGCAGTTCAAATAAATCAAATTAAAAATCTACCTCAGAACAGGAGGGGGAACTTAAACCTGTGGAAAAGAGACTGAATGGTCTTTCTACTATAAAATAAACCATTGTTTATCCTGATCAAGTCGCTGTCCTCTCAGCTCACTTCACTATTTCTGTCACTTCTCAGAAGAGCAGCTGAGCTCAAACGCCTCAGTGGAGCTCGTTCTTCCACCGTCTCTCCTCTAGCTGCCACTTCGAGGAATATTCTAGACGTTAATTTGCTTTGCTAGTCGTCTCAGAACAGTCAACACAAAATGAGAACATGTACAAACTCGTCACTTCCATCGTGACATTAACTGAGCTGCTGTTCACTGCTGCTCCATCACGACTCCACTCACACTGACTGCAGACGTCGGAGCGCTGCTGCTGCAGGATGCTCTCTCCGGGTGAGAGAGGATTCACCGAGCGCTCCGTGTGAAGCTGCCTGACACGCTAACGTCACGTGTGTTCCAGCGTGGCTTCTGACAGGAAGCACTGCGCGGCTGTTACAGGTCCTGGAGCACAGCCGGTGCTCGTCGTGGTGTTTCATTCCACTGGAGGTTGTCGGTTTGTTAAAGAGTCTCAGAAGCTGCAGGATGGATCCTGGTTGAACTGGTTTCTCGTGTTCTGGTCCGTTTCTTCAGAGCAGAACTGTGATGGTACGTATCATGTTTATGGTCATAATAACACAGAGGTTCTCTACATGGGAACAGAAATGTCCATGTCAGTGTCTGGATCTTCTCCTGCAGCCTCCTAGTAAATCATCTGTCACATGTCAGAGTGAGACCATGTGATGAACCAGCAGGACGATGTGTGGAAGCTTCCCAGTGAGCCAGTGGACAAGTGGACGAGTGAACGAGGTTTCTAACACGTGACGTGAAACTGGAAGAACACAAACATCTCAGGATGAGGAAGAGGAGCCGGACACGTAGAAGACGAAGACGTCAACTGGGAAACACGAGGAGATTTGTCGGTGTGGATGTGCTGTAGACAAACCATGTGATCTCTGCGGCAGAATTTACACCCCCGCCTCGTGCCGGCTGCCCCCCCCCCCCACTCGATTGCTCAAGACTTTTTATTATGTTATGCTATATGGAAAATCAAGTCCTGACACAATTCAAAGAGTCTGAGGTTCGTTTCATCTTGTCAGCGTCTGTTCAGGCTCAGCCCCCCCCCCCATAACAGCTCCAGTCGGGTTCAGCTAAATGCTTGTGAGGTAACATCAGCGGTAAAGCTCAGCCTGTGACACACTCCACCTTCACTTTAATGGTTTAAACAGATCTGAGAGCAGCAAAGGAAACAGCCTCAGACTGGTTTTCTACGGTTTAACTCATTTACTACAAATCACGTGGACTTTACATTCCTGTCGACCGCTAAACAAAACACACGCCAGCGTCACGGGTCGGCCGACGCGTGTTTACGTTTCAGACGCTGCGACATGACAGTTTGTTCTGGAGAAAAGAAAACTGGTCCAGATCGGTCGTTAAGGAGAGAAAACTGAGGTTCCATCCTTTAAAGGCTTAAACCAGCTGTGAACTGCAGCCTGAACACACACACAAACACACACACACACACAAGCAGTTATACACACACCCATAGAATGTGAACACACTTGATTGTCCATTGAGCCCGATCCAACAACAACAAAAGATTCCTGCGATGTCGTTACCCTTCTGACAACAGACGGTAAATAAAGATGGACGACAGACGTGCTCCAGTAAAGTGAAGCCAGACCATCTCGATCGCCCCCTGGTGGCTGCCTGCAGTTTGGGTCATAAACCTCCTCCATGTTAGCAGGCGGCACATGGACCAAAAGAGACGGTTTCTGTCCTTTTCTTTAGTTCCTGTCACACTGATGTTTGTTCATGTCTCTGATCAGTTTGTTTTTGATTTGATGATATAAAAAAAACTCTGTGAGGTCATGATTGACAGCTGAGACGGCCTCCTGATTGGTCCAGAGCGTGTGTGAAGTCTCCAGAGAGTGTGACCGCAGCACGTGTTGACTTTTCAATCTTCCAGCAGATGTCACAGACGTCACTGAAACATCACACATGGTTTTCATTTCAGCTCCATTTTTATTTAAACTTCATAGTTTTTGAAAAGCTCTGCAGAGTGAGACTCTGTCTCTGCTGCTGAACCTCAGGAAAGTTCACGAGGGAGGTTTTAATTTAACTTCTTAAAAAATCTAATTATCAAGTTTCAGACAGTTCACAGTTGATGTCTGAAAACAGCTTAAGTGAATACCTAGACTGTGTCTTAAAACACGCACACATATGTATATGCATGTATATTTATTTGACCCTGGCCTCACGAAGGACTACACACACACACACACACACACACACCCTTACACACACACACACACACACACACACACACACACACACACTCCCTTACATACACACACACAGGATGAGCTAAGGAACTGGGAGGAAACAATCAGCTGACACTCTTCACTTCCTCCCTCGATGCCTTCTGACCTCAAGCAGCTGGACCTGTGTGTGTGTGTGTGTGTGTGTGTGTGTGTGTGTGTGTGTATGATGGTGTGTGTGTCTTACACAACTGTAGAGAATATTTGTGATATCTCTCAGTTTCAGTTCCTCTGGTCTCAGGGTTCAGTCCCAGATCTGAGCAGCTGAGTCACAATGAGGATCATGAACCAAACTTCATATTAATTGTCTGTGTTTACATTCAACTGCTTTTATGCTGAATTATAACTTCATCTGTGTATGAAGTGTTTCCTGTTGTCGGGGTGTGAAAGCTGGTGAATGTGTGTGTGCCTGTGCATGTGCGTGTGTTTGTGTGTGGGGGGAATCAGTGAACCTTCAGGTGAACCAGGGAGCGGTGAGAGGCACAGCTGAGACTAGTTGACCAATCAACTCGCCCTGGAGCCGAGCTGCCGGGGGGGGGGGGGGGGGGGGGGGGGGGGGACACAGACACAGAGACACATGTGAAGAGACAAGAAGAGATGCACAGGAGTGAAGCTCATAAAGGACGGAGCTGCAGAAACTGCTGCTTCAAGTTGTGTTGACTTGTTGTTTTGTCGTGTGTTTCACAATAAATCCTGTTGAAACCTGAAGTTTTCGTCTCTGGTTGTTGTGGTGAGACCCAGTAACACCCAGTAACACCCAGTAACACAAACTAATGGAATGAATGGTCCAGGGAGAAATAAGTAAAGTAAAAATCTGATTCAATAGTAATAGTATTGAAACACAATAAAGAAAATAAAGATAAGAAATTCAGTGTCTGTGAATCGTGATTATTTGAATCAGGAAACGAGTGGGTGGTCACATGGCCTCTTTCACGTGTCCTACACAGACGTAATCTGTCCGTCCTCTGCGTTCACTTCGTCCAACACGTTTTCCGAAAGATTACAGATACGTCTGAAACAGAAGACAGGCCGCAGTACCGCTGCAAATCACTGGAGGGCAGAGTAGCAAATAGTTCAAGTGAGACGGCCGAGGAAGAAACGGATGACCTTACGACCTTACGTCTATATGCCGTTACTTCTTTAATGAAGAGAATTCATCGTCCACCTGTTGCGATCTATTTGGGAACCTCACAGACAAATCGCCATTCAACAATCCATACAACGTATTTATCTCTTTCTTCAGACGATATCACAACCCCCTACTCCACCGTCGCCATGTTTGTTATTGTCAGAGACGCTTGCCTCTTCACTGCCCTCTAGTGGATGTATTGCTCAGCAACCGTCCAACACAAAGGACGCATGGAAGTCAGTCGGCAGTGACGTTGTTTGAAACGCGTCTCTTTTCATATGCTAGGTCAGAATAAATCACGACTTTACATCATCGTTAACACTTCATCTTCACGGCAGACGCACCACGCCGACGTTTGAAGATTTACAGATCCTGAAGACGTTTTTGTAAAAGTGCTGGTTATAGAGGAGGAAGAGGAGGATGAGGAAGAGGAAGTAGAGACACAGCATTCCTGAGCTGATTTTGACTTTGGTCCAGAAAGAGACGAGGCCGCTGCTCCAGGACATTTTCATTATTATTAGATGATGGACGGACGAGTCTTCAATGAGACTCAGAGCTGAAAATATCATATCCGAGTCTCTATCTGCTGACTCAGCGGCCACACCATCCCTGACTCAGCGCGTGTGTGTGTCTGTGTGTGTGCATGTGTCAGAGTGTCTATATTTGATTCTAATTATATATTAACAAACAACGAGGTCTGATTGTGTGACAAAGACAAAGATTAAATTGCAGACACACAAAAGCACAACTGCAGGTAACAGGTTGACCTGATTTCAACAGACACACAAACATACACACAAGGTCAGACACACAGATGTGCTTTATATATGATCAATATCCCATAATAAGCCTCAGTGATGGATTTCCTATAGCAGAAGAACTGGGACGTTGTGGAGACAAGAGGAGGAAATCTCATTAAACACACAGACACACACACAGAGAGACACACTCACTCACACACAGATGTATGGAAAAAGTGATGTGTGATAAATCTGGAAAGTTAAGCTCTGTGTGGAAAAATGTCAATGCTCCAAAATAAAAGTCTCCATTTTCCACTGGACGACAGAAGCTCCGGTTCACTGCGACCAATCACATTTTAACACATTCATAAAAATATATCAAATCCATTTTCTAAAGTTTATTATAAAAACACACGAGATGACACACGCACTTTTTCAGAAGAAGACCGGGGAAACCGGCCGACATAATCGTGTCCTTTTTACAAAGTGTGCTCCACGACGATTACGAAAAGAAAGTTTGTTAGTAAACTGGGCAGACCCCCCCCCCCACCCGATCAATCAGCTCCAAAATATATATCGTAAATCATACGTATTTCTCCGATCATTGATTATTTTCCAACTCCTCATATAGATACTCCGATTTTTTAGGGAACATTTGATAACGGCCTTCTGAAGTGGTGACATCACGCACACACCAGATGACATCATCACATGCTTTTGAGCTTGGCAGTGCGACTACAGCAGCGTCCAACTTCAGGGTCCACGCTCTTCATCACAGGGTCCACGCTCTTCATCACAGGGTCCACGCTCTTCATCACAGGGTCCACGCTCTTCATCACAGGATCCACGCTCTTCATCACAGGATCCACGCTCTTCATCACAGGGGCCCAGACTAGATGTAAATATATCAGGCTTCACCTCCAGCTAACAGCTAACAGCTAACAGCTAACGGTACACACGTTAATGCAACGCTAGGTCGTTTTTAAATATATACGACAAACGCCACACAGCAACAAGCAGAGCCAGAGCTAGTGCTAGTGCACGTGAGCACAGCCGTGTGCACGAGGACGCTCAGACCGAGACTAGCATGTACGACATCGAACAGTGCACCCCACCAGTAGGGGGAGCCTACGATTCTTGCTTTGTGAGGTTTTAAAAAACAAACAAATGGGCATTAAAACGGGACAAGAACCAAATCAGAGAATTCATTCGTCTCATTTCGATTAGATCTTCATAATCTACGCAAAGTTAACATCAGACATTTTCAGCTTGATTCAGTAAGTCCACCTTCACACGTAGTTTCAGCTTGAAATGTGTTTTTTATTTTATTAAATGCCAGAAACCACGAAGCGACGATCAGAAGCGTTTTCTGTTCTTCGGTAGAGGAACTGTTTCCTGAGTCTACGATGATCTGCATCGTGATGATGTGAGTCTGGACAGTGTGTTGTTGTTGTTGTTGTTGATGCACATGTTGACGTGTGTTTGCAGGTGAGTGTGTGTTCGAGGTCGATGAATCCATCGTAATCTGATGAACTTCAGACTCAGACACGAGGACGTTGAACTGATCTCTGGAAACGATCAGGCACACGATGATGATCGTTTGATTTTGTCTGATTTTACCTTTGATCCTTGTTGGAATCTGATCGTTTATTTTCCTGCTGCTTTGTTAATCCACTGATATTTTACTGATCTCCTCTTCGTCGTTAATTATCTGCTGATTATTCCTTTCACATTTAATCTGAGTCGATATAAATCTGAGGTAAATGATCCAGAAGCTTCTGTCGGGCTGAGCTCATGTTTTAAATAAGCTTCTCTATAAATTATCTGCAGCTAATGATCGGTTTCATTTCCGATCAATCATCAATACAAAGGTAGGACCCCCCCCCCCAGAAGAGGAAACGCTCAGATGGATCAGGAGGAAATGTTTGATCACCATTAATCAAATAATTTTCCATCATTTGATTCTATTCCTTCCAGGTGAAGTGATCACTACTGATCGATCAGACTATTGATCAGTGTAACATCAGTCTGGACTCCTCCAGTTTCCCTTTCTACTAGAAACCCCTTCACTTCTCAGCTCAACCCATGAGGGCATCGATCAGATTATTGATGACTTCACTGATCAGCTGCTCACATCTCGATCCACTCTGCATCATCAGACCACTCACATCAGCTACTGAGGATTTGACTGATCACCTTCTGACAGTGAGTGGGTCGTTTCTGATCCTTTATCATAAAACTGATCATATTATTATTGATTAGCGTCACAACACGTCATCCTGCAGAACGTCGTTCATTCAGGTGATTTGTAATGTGTATTGTTCCGATCTATTCGCATCTGTCCACATCGTTCCACAGGATCATCAGGTGATTGGTTTGATTCCCGGTCGGAACCTCTGACAGCTGACCCGGTTGGAGGAGAAGTGATTGATCACACGCGTCACTTTTAATGTCAATGTTCGTTTATCAGAGAAATCGATCGATAACCGGTCGAACACTTCGATCCGCCGTGGGAGGAGAAGCGAAGGATCGATGGCTGTGGGACCCGGAGGATGGAGGCTGCAGCTCGGCTCCGGGGACCTGCCGGTGCGGGTTCTGTGCGGGTTCGGTGCGGGAGACGTTCACGCGGTTTTCTGACGGTTTAAAGCGCTTTTCCTGCTGCCTCCCCCTTTTGTTCTTTAATGGATCCACGTCTGGAGCCTCGCTGCCTCCCCCCTCCTCCCCCACCGCCTCCCCCTCCTCCCCTGCTCACTGGAAAACACACATTTTACATCTGCGGCCGCAACACAAACGCGTCTTTTACGCACAGAATTTGATCTGCGTCTAATTGGCGAAACAGCGCAAAGCGAGGAGCCACAAGCCCGGTGCACGCACACCGCACGAGGCCGCGCGAGGCTCCACAACAGCCCGGGAGGGAGGGCAGTCGTACCTGGGGTATCAACCCCCACAGCCCGCTGGAGCTCCCCCACCTCCCCCCCACAGTGGAAAACAGGAGGAGAACGTTCACGCGCAGGAGAAGCAGCAGCTCAGCGGTGATGCAGCGGAGAGACGAGGCGTTTACCCCCCCCCCCCCCCCATAAACATCCACACACATACACCCCCCGACCACCACCAGCACCTCCACCCCGCTGCCCCGGATCTGCCACCCGGACCCGGACAGCCCCACCCTCACCCTGCACACAGCTCCGGGACGTACCTGGACGGACACGCGCAGAAAAGTCCACTTTGATTTAAATCCCCAGTCCCACGCGCTGCTGCTGCCGTTCTTCGTCTTCCTCCCTCTGCTGCTGCTCTTCCTCAGCGCATGGACCTGAGCTCAGGTGCGTTCAGCGGCGGGAGGGGTCCGGGCGCGTGCGGGGCTCATGCGTGAAAGCAAAGTGGAGAATAATCCTGAAAGATGACGGAGCGAAGCGGCGCGTCTCCCCCACTCACACACAGCCTCACTCGGCTTGGCTCGGCTCGGTCTGCCCCCTGCTCCTCCACAGCCACCCCCCCTCCTCCTCCCGTCTGGACCGTACCACTGTGCGTCCTAGGGGGAGGGGGAAGCAGGAGAGAGAGACGCTGAGACAAAGCGGTTAAAACCTCACAGAGGGATTTTACCAAAGGAACTTTCCGTCTGTGATATTCTGTTTCATCATCATGATGCAGTTTTGGACTGATGGTTTTATCTCGTATGTGTTTCCAGGTGTGAAACCGCTGGTTAGCACCTTCAGCACGTGTTCTGTGGTCGAGTCCGGCTCCTTAATCTGCTGTTTGTCCTCCTCCCTGAGCCAGATGTGGAGAGAGAGACTGGGGGAGAGACACCAGACCACAGCGAAAGAGGGGGGAGAGAGAGAGAGAGGGAGCGAGAGAAATATATAGCGACGCAGTGGAGGTGAATAAATCTATGGACACATACACACAGAGGAGGAGATGCATGGAAATGAATGAGGATGGAGGGAGAGAGAGAGAGAGAGAGAGAGAGAGAGAGAGAGAGAGAGAGATGAAGAATGAAGACAAATTAAATTAATCCACATTCAACAACTTGAGTTTTAAAGTTGATGAGGTTCTGATTCATCAATCAATCAATAAATCAATCAAAATAACAAATATCAATAAATCAAGACAAACAGCCGCTCAGGAATATCGGAGTTCACTGTGCATCTGGTTAAAGCTGAGAAAATAAGTAAAATAGAGAAAAATAAAAATAGAAAATAGATTATTTTATTGACAGATTTTTTTTCTCCACCAATCAGAGATGAGCGCAGCCTGTCAGGTGAAACTCAGGGTGAAACAACCCAGCGGCTCCGTCCCCACAGTCTGACTGCTGCTGGCTCCACTGGTGGAAAGTAACTGAGTACATTGGTCAGACTACTGTACTCGAGTACAATTCTGAGGTACTTTTCCTCTGCTTTGTTTTTTACATCCATGTCTTCTGTGAGTTTTCAGTGTTGAACATCGAAGCTGAGCCAACGTGTCAGAGCCCGACCCAAAGCAGGCTTGGGTCGGGTTCAACACTCTGGTCGGTATCTGTGAGTCTAAAGACAGAAGACTCTAAATTCTGACATCACCTGTTAAGAGCAGTGCAGTGACCAATAGGACGAGACATACACTCTAATATGTTTAAGAGGTACTGATCAATCGGGTACTGAGTTTTTTTCAGACCAAGAAGCCATCTTGTTTTCTTGAGACCAGAAGTAACCTTATTTGGAGGAGCAGTGGGTGGAGCCTGACTGAGAGGTTGAGGACACTTCACGCCCACCTACACCTGCAGCCTGCACCCATTGGACGGTACTAGCTGTCAATCACACTGTGGTATCCATCCCCAACACATCCAGGGCTTTATGGTCTGTTTGACTCTAAATTATCATAATTCACTAAATGAACATCAGCTGTTTGAAGAAGACTTGAAACTAGAGACTGAGACAAAAACTTACTGACGTTATAAAGTCAGAAGTAGAGTCACTTTCTATAGACTTCTATAGAAACAAGCAGTGGAGTCGCCCCCTGCTGGTGTTAAGCGTGTTGGTTTATCCTGAATATGAGAAGATGAGCCGAACTCGGTTTGTTCAATCAAGTATTTGATTTAGAAAGCAATGAAAGGTAACAATCAGCAAAGCAATGGGCATCCAACAAGTCGTCAGAACACGAGACCCATCAGAACGCATCAGACAGCCGGCGCCTGTCTATTTTACAACAGTAGATCTTGGTTCTTCCTCCTCGAAAGTGCGCAGGCATAGGCCATCCTCTTGGTATTGGAATAAGGAAGTGGAGCCACTCCCAAGGCCTTGACACAGCTGATGGCATGTGGGCCAATGGTGTTGACAATTGGAGAAAAGATGATTGTGTTCTTGCTATATCAAAACAATGTTCTGCTTGTACAGACATTCAAAACAATTTAACCAAACAATGAAGCAGAACTGTGACGCTCACACATTCTAATTTCAAGATTAAACAGTTTAATCAAGGAAAAAGTTATTTATTAATCATTTGTATAGAAAGCATTATATCTGGCTCAAACATCTTCTATCTTTATTCATTTATAGTTCAGTCAGACAGAGACTATAGATAAAATATTGAAATCCTAACACTGGTCATTACACACACACTATAGATGTCTGGAGCTTCCATATTAGATTAACTTTCTGGACCTGGAGTCCAACTTTGAATATGATCTATGAAACACATGAAGAAACTGAGCCGAGGGGAACGATTCTGCTGAAACGAGACGAGCTGGATTGAAGTGACGTCTGTGTGTTTATATTTTATAAACTCAGTGTTTCCACAGCCTGAAATAACCTGAGTGGTTCTGGGTTCAGGTTTAGACTGAGGTTAGAACCTGGTTCACCCTGTAATCAGCTCTGACTCTGAGAGGACTGCTCCCCTCTCTCTCTCTCTCTCTCTCTCTCTCTCTCTCTCTCTCTCTCTGTAATTTTCTTAATTGAAGCCATTTGAGGGTCTATCCCTCTCCTCTTTTCATCTCTGCTTTTTGGATTCTGTCCTCTTCCAAGATGGATGACATGACTTCTCCTCAGCAGTGGCACGTTGACTCCGAGGCTCCAGCTAACCGTCACTATCCAGACAAAACATTTTCACATGTAACCAGCGGGGGAGCTCCTGAGGTGGTTCTCGCTGTCAGGGGACCTCTAGTGGCCAAAGGGATTATGACGGGAGCAGAGGTGGCAGTGCGGCGTCATAAATTCATGTGGAGACGGAAAAACAATTTCGGCCTTTGAGAAATTTCTTATTAAAACACGAACGCTCTGCAACCTCATTCTCGAGTTTGTAACCAGAAACCAACATCTTCTCTAAACCTGCCCCCCCCGCCCCAACCATGATGAACTCTGACCTCAGCGACCACACAGGACTGGATGGGGGGGAGGGGGGGGGGGTCTACAGGTGCCTGTAGACCCCCCCCGTATTGCCTGTATAGATCATTGATCCATGAGGTTTATCAGTTTTATGTTTAAAATGTTGAACTTACCATCCTCCGACTTTACGATGTCCCTCTCTATCTCTATCTCTCTCTCTGTCTCTCTCTCTCTCTCTCTTGTGTTTTCTCACTCTCGTCTCCCCCACCCCCCCTCTCCCCCTCACTTCAGTGTAAATTGATGCCGATCGCCCGTTAATCCTTTTAAGTTGGCGTGAAACAGCCAGCAGCATGCATGACAATAGACTTCTGTGTGTGAGTGTGTATCTGTGTGTATGTGAATCACAATGGGCCTGTGTTTACATGTGTGTGTGTCTGTGGTTTCAGGATCTATATACTTGCTTTTTAAAATCCCTGATACTATTACAAAACACATCTGGACTATGTGTGTGTGTGTGCGTGTAAGTGTGTGTGTGTGTGTGTGTGTGTGTGCAGCTGTTCGTTAGAAGCTGAAGTTTACGAGGTCGAAGCCACAGAGCAGAACAAATTTTCTGTGTCTCTGTCGTTATTTATTTTTACTTCTCTGAGGTTTGTCTGATGTCCAACGCGTGAAACAGCAGTAGCACGACAACAGACTGTGTGTGAGCGTGTGTCTGTCTGTGTGAGTCTGTGTGTGTGTGTGTGTGTGTGTGTGTGTTAGTTTTATTATCCAGAACCCAAACACACTTAAAGCAAACTGAATGTGTTTGTCGCCTTCTTCTTCTTCTTCTTCTTCTTCTACTTCTTCTTCTTCTTTGCTCATAATGGACAGATGATTAGTTTGTGTTTTGTCCTGAGCCACACCCCCTCTAACGAGCTCGACCAATCAGAGGCTCCCGCTGAGTAGCGTCAACAGGTGAAGACGCCCAGGTGTGATGAGAGCTGCAGTGGCGGTCCTAGACTCCAGGGGGCCCCAGACAAAAATTACCCCCCCTACCCCCCACCCCCAAGATGGTTGCCGTGGTTACTGCTGAGCCGCGCTCTGACCTCATTGTTCAAAAAGAAAAAAACAATGAGGAAACTTCAAAGAGGAGCTGCTCAGTTGCCTAGCAACAAGGCTCAGTGGCAGCACTGCTCTCTCTCTCTCTCTCTCTCTGTCTCTCTCTCTCTTTCTATTTCTCTCTCGCTCTCTCTCTGTTTCATCACTCTCTTTCCTTCTCTCTCTCTCTTAAATAACTATTTATCTTTTTTCATCAGCCTGTTCCCATCTATCTCTCTCATTTCCTTATCTCTCTCTCTCTCTCTTTCTAATTTGGTCACTCCATTAACTCTCACTCTCTCTTTCACTCTCTTCTGTCACTCTATCAACACACTTTTCTTCCTCTTTTATCTTCCCACTTCCTCACTTGTCTAAAGTTTCCCTCTCTCTCTCTCTCTCTCTCTCTCTGTCTCTCTCTATCTCTCTGTCTCTCTCTCTCTCCCTCTCTCTATCTCTCTGTCACTCTGTCGCTCTCTCTTTCTCTCTCCTTTTTCTTTTCATTTTATTTGGTTGTTTTTTACTTTATGTCATTGTAAGTTTTGATATCAACAAAACTTCTGACAAAATTAATTGAAATCATTCTTGTTTCTATACAGAGAACATGAAGCTGTTAGCTTAGCTTAGCAGAAAGACTGGAAACAAAGGGAAACAGTTAGCCTGTCTGTTAAAGTCTTTCATTAGTCAACTGAAAGCAAACTACTTTCTGACTGTCTAAAAAGATAAATTTGAAAATTGAACTTGGATTTGAATTTTTTTCTCAACAATAGATTTTATTTACTGACCAGAAAAACAATGATCAAATGATGGAGTCAAATGAAATGTTGGGGTCATTTGAAGTTAGATTTGTGTTGATGTGGAGACGTGGTCACGTGATCACAGACACAGCTGTTTACATGGACGAACAACATGAGCGTGAAAAAATCCTGAGGCTGCCCTTTAATTTCTATCTCTCCGTTTCATCTCTATCTTTCTCTCTGGATGCCTGTGGTCTCTCACCCTTTATAAGAGCCAACACCCAGGATCTGTGTGTGTGTGTGTGTCTGTCTGTGTGTGTGTGTTGGTTACTCTTGCCAATAAGTAATGTATGCTGTGGGCAATGAGCACATTTACACACACACACAAACACCGCTTCTCCAAAACCACATTGTGCTACTTTGTCTGTGTGTGTCAGTGTGTGTGTGTGTGTGTGTGTGTGTGTGTGTGTGTGTGTGTGTGTGTGTGTGTGTGTGCTGAATCACCACTATCTTTCGTAACCTGATTCAGATGATGTCACTCTCTCTCTCTCTCCCGGAGGAGAAGGAGGAGGAAGATGGTTTCAATTAAACTTTGGTATGAATGGACAGTTTGTGTGTGTGTGTGTGTGTGTGTGTGTGTGTGTGTGTGTGTGTGGTCTAGGTATTGCTCATGTTGTGGGGACATAAATCACTCACATTATCGGGCTTCTCGTCTTTATGAGGACTATGAGAAGGACCCTGTGACTTTAAGTTTATGTCACAGTTTAATTAACGTTAAATTCAGGTTCAACTCCTTTTTAGTACAGTTAGTTTTCAATTTAATACTTTGCAACAACTTTTTTTGTCGTTTATGCAGAAGGTTAATATAATTTGGCTTAAATAAATTTTCTCTCATGAGAAGTTGATTTCTCTGTTCTCACACTTTGTGTAAAAGCATCAACCAATCACTTCAGGTCACATGACATCTGAGCCCAGACAGATGTCATGTGACCTCCTGAGATGGGGTCTCACTTCAAACTGCCTCACCGACGTCAAGCTCTGCTAAGTGCACGAGGGAGGGGACTCAACCGTCAATTACTTTCAGCAATACTTGAAATAGGATAAACAGGTTTATTTTATTGCAGTGGGTGGGAATCGAACCTGTGTGACAGAGATAAATCTACCACTGATCCACCACGAGGAGGGTCACATCAGTGTGTGTCCTCTGATAATGAAGCTGTAACTTTATCCTCCTGCAGGACGTTTCATTGCTGATGTTTTGTGTTGCTCTGCTGCTCCCTGGTGGTCAGCACTGGTAGAGTGGGTCGACCTGAGACAATGGCCTCATTCAACAAACCTTCACTTTTACTTCTCCTTGCAGATGAAACAGTAAAACTATTAGTTTGTACATGGAACCACACTGGAAAATCAAAATCTGATAAACCGCAGAGACGTGATGAAATATAAAGAGGAAGGTATCACACACAACAATAACAACACAACACATCGAATCATGACGAGTCTCAGTTCAGGTCAGCTGAACATCTTCTCTCTATGGTAACGTTAGCACACTGATTGAGTCCAGATCGACTGAGTCCAGATCGACTGAGTCCAGTTCGACCCAGTCCAGTTCGACCCAGTCCAGTTCGAAGCTGTTCATCTCTCCAGTCGGCTCCACTCAGCTGGAGGATCTCTGGGTCCCTTGGGCTTCTGAATACGACAGTTAAACCCTGACAAGTAACACAAACACATTCAGACACACAATCCATCAGCACAGTATCACAGAGTTAAACACACAGTTAAAGGAACAGTCCAACGTTGAGGAGAATCCTGTCGATCTGCGGATCTGAAGCCGGATAGAGCTACAGACGCTTGACTAGACTGTTCCAGTTTGAAGGCTGCTAGCTAACAACTGAGTCCTTCAGCCCCCAAGAAACTAAAGCTTCAACCAAACTATCCTACGACTCATTGGGCTTTAGTGAAAAACTGTTTTTCAAAGAGCTAATGGCTCCGGCAAGGAGCTTGAATATCACGCTTCAAATCAACAGAACAGCGAACTGCACGCATGTTGAAAAACAAAGAGTATTCAAGCCTCCGTCCTGTCGGCCAACAATAATAAGGATGATACGATTGCTTCATTTCGGTTGGGCCTACGCAGGTTAAAGGTCACGAAGTGCGTGTCCGTAATGGGCCGGGTAGACCCCGTCCTCTGGAGGATCCAGCCCAGGACGAGACGCAGCTTCTGAGAGGTGTAATGGTTAGCCTAGCTTAGCACAAAGCCTGGAAGCAGGGTGTAACTGCTAGCCTAGCTTAAAATAGATGTGTCAGAATTACGTGGCCGCCTACTTCAAAGGATGGGTTCTTCTGCGACAGTCAAACCGGACTGAGACGAGCTGGTCTACAGACTCTATGATGAGTCGAAGGCTGAGAATTACATCTACGTTAAGTTCTCCTCCGACATTTCAGTCAACGACTGCATCAGGGACGATAACAGCGGCATTAAACAAATGGACTTCCTAACACGGTCTGTTCCTTTAACCGTGAGGACAGAAAGTTCAGGTACTGACCGATGCCCCCTGGTGGACAGAGGCCGGGCGTGTTTGTGACTGAAGAGGAGAAGTCTTCATAATCGTCATCTGTTGGTGGAAGTTGTTCAGCTTGAAAAGAGAAGAGACGTTTACCTCCAGATCATCACCAACGCTCAAACTTCACCTGATCGTCGGACTCTCACCTGCAGCCACGTGATGCTCTCCACTGCTACGCAGCGACAGAAGTCCCTCCCCCGGCCTGTTATTGGTTGGAGATGCCATGTCATAGATGGGCGTGGCGGAGAGCTGGAGGCTGAGTGGTTTGTTTCGGGGGCGGACGCGGCTGTAGACGGGAGCAGCCGACGCCCCTGCAGGGTCGTTGTCATAGTGGTGTGTCGGGGGCAGCGACCTGGGACAGGTTAACACATCACCATGATACAATAAAACAAGTATGAATATTTAGAGGTAAAATACTCATGATCAGTCAAAATGATGATTCTCTATAAAACATTTAGACTTAAATATAAAAAAGTTCAACCAACTTGATTGAAGAAACTTTCACATTTACATAAGGATCATGAGAACAGATGAGAACAGATGAGTTGATTCTGATGAATTATTATCAGTTTTTCTCGTATCAGTTTTTTCACTCTTTACCTGCTGGATCGGGCATGGTCTACACCAGAGTGGGGGGGGTTTGATGCAGGTGGGTGGGGGTGTTTGGGTTTATTGACCACAGCGTATGTATCATTCATGCTCAGCCTCAATGATCTATACATGGATGGATGGAAGGATAGATAGACAGACAGAGAGCAGATAGACGGATAGACAGATATATAGATAGATAGACAGATAGACAGATAGACAGATTGACAGATAGACAGATAGACAGATAGATATGTTTTGTCAATGATGATTAGAACCTCACTAAGACTCATGGAAACTGTACCAGACCTGTGGAACAACCTCACTGACCTCTATAACCTTGTGATGAACCTTAACAACCTCCTGGTGGACCACTAGACTCTTCATAATGACTAAAACCTAAAACCATCTGTAGAACCTCTCCAGTGACGACTTCACCATATTAAACATCGCTCAGAACTACGAGGAGCCTCCAGAACCTTCCCATCAACCTCAGAACCTCTGCAATAAAGAAGAGTTGACTTGAACGCCAACACTTCTAAAACTCCATGTAGAAGGTTTACAATGACCATATCACTGAGCTCTGTAATCCTGAAGGACTACTAGGACCTTCTTAATGTCTAAAACCATCTGTAGAACCTCTTCAGTGAGACCTTTAACCACTTAAACAAACCCCAGAATGACCCGAGGAACCTCAAGAGCCTTCCCATCAACCTCCTAAACATCTGAAATGATCCTGAGTACCCTCTCAAAAACCACAAGAACCTCTGGACCCATGAACATTCTGTAGATTCTACAATTAAAGACTCCACCTGCAGAGTGAACGTCTATGTTTCAGTTAATGTGTAGTTAGTGTGTAGTGAGTGTGAAGTGTTTAGTTATTGTGTAGTTATTGTGTAGTTATTGTGTGGATCAAGACATAATTTTTAGTTTTCTACAGGTACCATGATTCTCTGCTGATGACATCAGTGTCACACATTATTATTTTTATCTCAGCAGGAAGTCACTCAGCTCTCGACTTCCTGCTCTGGCTGTGACTTCAGTCGTCATGGTTACACTGACTGGTCCCAGTGCAGCCCCACACGATGGAGGAGTGGGATTGTGATTACAGTGATTTGTTTTCAATCTTGTCTCATTTTCTCTCCTCTTCCTCTGTCATTTCTCACCTCCTCCTCTTCCATCCATCTCACCTTTCCTTTCCTCTTTACATTATTCTGCCTTCACCCCCTCCTCTTCTCACCCTCTGAATATTCTCCTCTTCCTACATTTTCTTTTATTATTCCATCACTTCCCCTCCTCTTCTCACCTCCTACGTCTCCGTCCTCTCGCGTCTCCTCTCTGGTTTTACCACCTTCTTTCCTTCACGTTTCGCAGAATTTGTATATTTTTCTCTCAGTGCTCTTCTTCTCTAAACCCTCTTTTCCTCTTTTCCTCTCCTCATCTCCCCTTCTCCACTTCTCCGCCCTCAATCTGTTCGTTTTCCATGGCAACATGGCAACATATGGGGATGGAGGATGGAGGTGAGACACTGGGGTGAGACATTCTGTCTGTCAGATATTTCTCATCTTCGTATAAAGTCAATGATCATCTTTATGTTTGGATTCAAGGGATGGTTGTATGGACAGATGGATGGATGGATGGATGGATGGATGGATGGATGGATGGATGGGTGAATAGATGGATAGATAGTTGGATGGATGGATGGATGAATAGATGAATAGATGGATAGATAGTTGCATGGATGGATGGATGGGTGAATGAATGAATGAATAGATAGTTGGATGGATGGATGGATGAATAGATGGATAGATAGTTGGATGGATGGATGAATGAATGGATGTACCTCTTGTTGCAGGAAGCAGGAGTCACCGTTGTGTGCTTGTCTTGTGTCTTCAGCTGGTAAACAAACATATATGTGGATATTATTACTGAACTGAACATTCAACTGTTTTTTAAAGTAACTGTTTCTCTTAAACCCACTGAAACTAAACTGCTATTTACATTTTAATAATAAAGTTGGAGTAATTCATTATAATTTCATATAGATTGTAATTTCTAAGTTAAACTCAGTACATTTATATATTTGTTTATATATTTTTAGTATTCGAGGAAAGCAGAAGTGAGAACAGACGTGTTTCTCAATGTCAGCATTTCTCTTTCTGTGTAACGTGAGAGCAAAGCCTGTCACTGAGCTCCAGTTCTGTTTCCACTGATTATTCACATTCGATAAACTGACGTGAATCATAAGAAAATCACATTTAAACAACCTGGAGACTTTCAGCCTGCGTACACTGATCCTGGTCGAGTTTTCTCAATCAATCAATCAAATTCGATCTGTATTTGCCGTATTCACCGATCACAGTTTATCTCATCGGGCTCAACAAGGTGCCTCCGATCTTAACTCTTGACTAGAGCCAAGAAAAACAACCAAACAAAACCTTGTAACAGCCAAAGAAAGAAAAGCATGGACGCCTCAGAGAGTCAGGAGTGAGGATCCCTTCAACAAGACAACACTTTACACCACTCTTTTGAAAATACTTCTGTAGTATCTGAGTAGTATTAGAGTAGTAAGCCCCTCTCTGTGGCCCTGACCCACCTACCTGTCAGCAGGCGTCGTCCATCACTCAATAAACTACTTTCTCTCAGCGGCTCAACAACCTGCTGTCAGTTGCTCTGCAGCAGTGGATTTACATACAGGAAGTTCCCCAGTCACTTCCTCTTACAGCAGCTGCTCTCCATCCACTTCCTCCACAACAGACTCCAACATGTGTGTTTTTTTTCAGGCGTGTGTGTGTGTGTGTTTTACCTCGGACCGGTTGCTGTAGAGCGGCCGGCCGCTCGACTCCAGGAGTCGTCGGATCAAACAGGCGACGGACGAGAAGATGAACCGATACTGATCCTGCAGAGAAGAGAGGAGAGAGAGGGGTGGTGGTTGTTGTTGATACAATCTGTGAATGGAAGACGCACACACACACACACACACACACACACACACACACACACACACAGGTGAAACTGGGGTGAACCACTAAACTACAATTCAAACCTCGATATAAATACTCACAGACTTCCGCGGCTGCTTTGTGCTGATTGGAAAAGGTGTCATTTGAATTTGATTTCTATTCAGATTCAGACTCTGCTCATCGAGTCTGGATTCTGGTTCTTATCGATTCCAATTTCTTTTATAAAATATGGTAAAAACAGGGACTTAGTGTTCTTGTAGGCGTTAACTGAACCTTAACACAGCATTTTGAGCTTCCTGCTTGTTGCTTCATATCCAAAGGAGAGACATTAATCACACCTGCTGAACGCTAGCTGGTATCAAAAGGCCGACCCGGCTCCTGACAGGTTGGATTTCCCTTCTTCCTCTTCCCTCATCCCTTCTTCCTCCTCACTCGTGCTATCTTGTGGTGACATTTTGTTTTTCTAAGGTTAGGGCCTGTGTCGTGTTCGGGCCATCCCTGACTGATCATGGCGGTTTCCTGCTCTGTCAGCACCTACTTTAGTCTGGACAGCCGAGGGTCTCTGCCTCCGGAGCTCCAGGACGATCTTCATGATGCTGAAGTCAGTTGTGATTGGCTGCAGGACGAGCGACAGACAACAGGTCTCAGGTCAGACACATGAGCAACATTCACTGGTTCATGAGGCTCAATCTAAGAGTTTTAATAAACGCTGCTCGTTTGATTTCAGTTTGAAAACAGAAACGCAGAAGACGCCCACGTTCTCTTCCTGATTGGTTCTCATCAGTCACATGACTCGACTACCAGCGGTGGAGTCAAAATGTTCCTCACACGTCCATTCACATGTCAGTAACGACAACATGTGAATGTACAGCGTGATCTGTGAACACGCGTGTGCGACATGACAGGTGGTGTGTTATCATGCGTTACCTTGGTAACCAGCAGGTCATAGATGTAATCAAGAGCACAGATGACTCCTGTCCTGCCACAACCCGCACTGCAACACACACAGACACACACACACACACAAACAAACGCACACACACGCAGAGGAGCAGATGCAGTGTGCATGTTAACTGTGCCATCGTTAGCAGGTGTTACCTGTTGCATATTCACAGCCTTCTGTTTCTGTTAGTAAGAGTGTGTGTGTGTGTGTGCGTGTGTCTGTCTGTGTGTGTATGGATGTGTGAGTGTGGGAGTGTGTGATAAGCTGCCATATGTGTGATGCAGCCTGTTGCATGTTAATGACCATCTGACCTGTGATCTGTTCTGCTGGAAAAACAAGCTTCAGTAATGATGTGAAATTACTGTTGACTTAGTTACAGTTTAGAGGTGGATGGAATGTGTGTGTGTGTGTGTGTGTGTGTGTGTGTGTGTGTGTGTGTGTGTGTGTGTGTGTGTACCTGCAGTGTATCAGCACAGGAGACGTGTGTGTTCTCTGACTCGCCCTCACCCTCTCCAGCAGGTCCAGGACTCCTGCAGCCTCGTAGGGAATGTCGTGATCCGGCCACGACAGGAACTGATACTGGGTCAGTGAGCGGCTGAGCTGGAGGACGAGGATTAAAAACCTGACAGTCTGTAAACGTCTCATCGGACACACAGTCCTATAATATTCTGTTAACAATCAATATATGAAAATAATATCAATATTATTTATCAATTTTCTGATGTTTGCACAAGTAGAAAATATTGTTTACAGATGTGTAATTAACTTAAAAACTATAATATAATATAATATGATATAACCTCGTACCTGCTGGTATGTAACAGTCATAGCTCGAACCACCACATCTTCATTAGGATGTGTCTCCCCCTGCTGGAGATACACCGAAATAACACATTCCTTTGTTTTAGTTTCGTCGAATAAAACAATTACTTGAATGATAATTTTATATTAAAAGTATAGAAACGTAAGAGACATTAGTCCTGTGTGTTCTTACGCTGCTGACGGTAAATGGTCCGAATGTAGTGGCCTGATGAAGCTGAGCCCAGTAACACTCACACTTCTTCTGCACACGACAAAACACACAAACAGACTTCATATCAATAAAAACACTTTCTACAGTGGAAATCAAACGTTTGTATTCTGCAGTAATAAGACAAGAAGATGCGTACTGAAAGTTTTTATAAATAAGAACTGAGTTAAGATAGAAACTCTAATATTTCTGTCAGGAGATAAACTCAACGTTAATAAATAAAAACGTTTTTCAAGATTTTAATGTTTCTTAACTCTTTAAAATAACTACACAAACTGGTGAATAGTGAGATCCTAAGAATTATCTTTTTGTTTGGGTTGTTTTGTGTTATTTTACCTTCCCCATCTCCACCTCCCTGCAGGCCATGACTATCACCTGGAGCACAAATATACCAGTCAGATCCTCTTGAAGGCATCATTACACATCACTCTGTTTTCAGTGTGTGTGTGTGTGTGTGTGTGTGTGTGTGTGTGTTTGTGTGTGTTCAGTATATGTGTGTTCAGTGTGTGTGTGACCTTGACGTCATGTTGCCAGATCATCCTCCAGAGGTCAGTCACTGTGGAGCTGAGAGGAGCCTGAGAGGCGATGTACCTCTTGTCTGCTGTCGCCCCCTGCAGGACAAACACCAGCATTACAGCAGCACAGCAGCGGCTCAGCGTCCTCACACATGAACCAGCAGCAGAGGACACGCGTGTGTTTGTCGTGTGTCATATCGATGATATAAATAACTCTTCATTTCATTTAAACAGTTTCATTCCGTTGTATGTTGCCATTCGTCACGAGATGAAGATGAGAAGGAGGGAAACGTTTTCTACCTCGATAAGACTTGCGTTGATGTAATCTGTGTCGAGATCTGAGGTCAGCAGAGACAACACCACTCGAGTCTGGTCATCTACACACACACCGACACACGCACACACACCGACACACACACAGACGAGATGAAAAGAGAGTGTTGCATTATGGGTGATCTACAGCCTTCATGTACGTGCAGAACATGCAGTGTATTATCTGTGTGGCCTAACGCATAAGTAGATAAAGTTAGGCACGACTTCTCAAGAGAGGGAGGATGGAAGGGCAAGGGGAGGATGGAGGAAATGAGGAAAGGAAGTAAGGTGACAGAGAAGGCGGCGTGCTCTCACATGGCAGGATGTCTTTGTATCTGTTCTTCTTGATGTTTTCCTTCCGCGCTCCGGCCTCAGTGGTCAAACCCAGATCCCTCTTCATCAGCATGGATTGTGAACGCACCGCCTGTCGCCCAGACACACACAGATACACACACACACACACACGCACACATATTGACCTTTGACCGTTGAAATCCGTTCATCTTTCAGTCCAAGTGACAACTGTTCACAACAATAGGACGACCCGAACACATCCACCCAAAGAGAGCGGAGATAAAACAGAGTGAAGTCAAGAAGAAACCAAACAACAGAAAGTTCAAATAGAGGAAGAAGTTAAAGTGTTTCCTGTTCCATGGAAAAGTTTGTATGTTGTTGTCAGAGGGAGAAACTTTGAACCCAGAGACGCCGGGAATCGAACAATCGCCCTTCAGATGAGTGGATGTAGAGAGTAATATATCACAGCACCTGAACTGAGCAGGGACCAGGTTACTAGACGTGTCAGAGGCACAGAGGCTTATTGTTGGAGCATTAATGAATCCTCGTGTGTTGCTGTGGTGCAGTCACTTCAGTTCTGTGTGTGTTTGGTTTCAGGCAGATTCTCAGGTCCGTTTTTCCACCGCGCCACTTTCACCGTTTGAGTCAGAAGACGAGGAAGCTGCTCCGCCGGTTCAACAACGAACCTGCCTGAGAATGAGGAAACGTGATGATTGACTAACTCCCAATGTTCAAACTGCGGATTCACCTCAAAACGCACAACCTGTGTGTGCATGTGTGTGTCACTTTCAAATCAAACCAATTATATTCAAAGATTCTTCTTAAAAACTGACATGAAAACTCCACAGAAGGTTTCCAATCATCTTTTTATATAAAACGAATGTACCTGTTGTCTGGTTTTAGTTTACATCATCTGAAACGTGTCAGTTTCAGGAAACAGGAAATGATAATTTTGACATGTGGGACAAAGTGTCCCCACAAACTGGGTCATGAATATTTAAAATAACACCAACAGCAAAGTCACTAATTATTCATAATCTCAAATAATTAATCTGGAATCTCTTGAAAGGATCAAAGGGATTATTAACATTTAATCTTGCAGTCGTGTCAGATATAAGATTTAAGATATTTATTTAGATCTTTAAAAATGTATGTTAATGCAGACTGTAAATAAATATGTATGTGATAAAGCTCCCGAAAGTGAAGTAAAATCCTCTAATTTGCCCCCTGGTGGCTGGCTGCAGTATGGGTCATTAACCCCGCCTCCTCCATGTTAGCAGATGGGACGAACAAAACCATCAATGTAGACGTTAAATTGTTCTTGTTCAAGTTTGATTTTAATTAATTATTTGATGATAGCCGAGATAATTTAGCTTCATTTTTATAAATGGGAGGAAGTGGAGACACATTGTCCAACTTCATAGACAGTCACTGGTCGTATTTACAGGCAGTTATTGATTTTTTACAATAGAATAATATTAAAATGAAATGTTTTTTTCAGAGCATGAAAGTTGATTCTACTTTAGAAATACATGTCAGGTAGTTTGACCAAAGAAAACTCAACTTCCACCACATGAAAGAAGATTGTTTTAGATATACAAGGCGTCTGGTGAGTGTGTCTGTGTGTGTGCGTGATGTTGTGGTTTAGAAACATGTATAGATATATATATCTATATATACCTGCAGCACATTTCTGCAGGTCAAACAGGGGCTCACAAACCAGTGGGTGATGTCATGGTGGGTGGACGAAGAACTAGAGTCTGATTTCTTATATTTTCTTCACAGATGACAGAGGACGTTTCCATTGCTTAATTAGAAGTAGTTATATTAAATATTGAATCAATAGTAACATCAGCCTGAATCGTGTGACCTCACAGAGAAACGTCTCTTCTCTCAGACTGGGAGAATTTGCATGTTTAACGCAGCTCGTTCATTCACCATCAGATTAACTGCACCTCATTGAAATCATGAAGCCGCAGCTCAAAGTTTCCAGGAAAGACAAACAGAATGTGTGTGTTTGTGATGCAGGAAAAGAGAAAGAAAACCAGAAGAGAAACACACACACACACACAGACACACAAACACAGCAGGCGACATACAAATATCTGTACGTCATTAAATGAGTTACTTTACTAACATCAACCCTCAACTCTGACTTCCTCTGACCTTATTTACAAGTGTATTTCTATTCTATAATTCACATTTATCAAGTCAAATATCAGGATATTTGGCCTAAAGTTTTTTTAAATAAACATCATGTAAAGTACGACCTGAACCTAACAGTGGTTCCTGTGGACTGGTCCTCACAGAGATGTTCTTCCCAGCAGACAGTCGCAGGGTGTGAAACTCACTGCGTACTCCAGCTCCAGAGCGTCAGGATCCAGGTCGCTCAGCGAGGACAGCAGCCGCTCCATGTCGTCAGCTGACGTCCAGCAAACATCCAGCAGCCGAGGCCTCTGACGGACAGAGTGTGTCCGAGCTGTGACCAGAAGCCAAACTGAATGAACCCCTCCTCCCCCTCCTCCTCTCTCTCTCTCTCTCTCTCTCTCTCTCTCTCTGGCTTCTCTCGACCTCTCTTTGTGCTCACTTTACCTGTGTTTCAGTTCCGTCTCTATATTTAACCTGCTGGTTAATAATTCAGCGGTCGATCGCCCAGCTCTCCTCTCTCTCCGTCTCTGTGGAGCTGAAACAAGAGGGAACATGAAGAAACTTTCAAATGACATCACAAAAAGTTCCTGGTTACAGGATTATTAACCCCTGACCCATGTTACTGGTTTTATTCAATCCTCTTAGTGTATCTGTGTTGTAAATGTTATTCATGTCAAATGTTGTTAGGAAGGTTGATCATTTGTTGGTTGAATGTTTAGTTGGATGGATGGTCGGTTGGATTGTTAGTATGTTAGTTGATTAGTTGGTTGGATGATTGGTTGGATAGTTTGGTAGTTGGTTGAATGGTTGCTTGGTTGGACTGTTGGATGGTCGGATGATTGATTTGTTGGTTGGTTGCTTAGTTAGTTGGGTGATTGGTTGGTTGGTTGAATTGTTGGTTAGACGGTTAGACGGTTGGGTAGTTAGTTGGGTGTGTGGTTGGATGGTTGGTTTTTTGTTTAGACGGTTGGATGGTTGGTTAAATGGTTGGTTGGTTGGGTAGATGGGTAGTTGGTGGAATGGTTGGTTGGTTGGTTAGTTAGTTGGGCGATTGGTTGGTTGGTTAGACGGTTGGGTAGTTAGTTGGGTGTGTGGTTGGATGGTTGGTTGGTTGGTTGGTTGATGGTTGGTTGGTTGTTTAGTTGGGTAGTTGGTTGAATGGTTGGTTGGTTGGTTAGACGGTTGGACGGTTGGTTGAATGGTTGGTTGGTTAGTTATTTGGGTGATTGGTTGGTTGGTTAGTTAGTTGGGTGATTGGTTGGTTGGTTGGACGGCTGGTTGAATGGTTGGTTAGACGGTTGGACAGTTGGTTGAATGGTTGGTTGGTTGGGTAGCTGGGTAGTTGGTGGAATGGTTGGTTGGTTGGTTAGTTAGTTGGGTGATTGGTTGGATGGTTGGACGGTTGGACGGTTGGTCAACCATCTGGTGATTAAATTAGGTACTTAAGCTGATTGCAGCTTTTGAAAGCAGGATTTTAAACTGCACTGAAGTATTTATCGTTAGATTATATTAGATGATAGTATTTTTACTTTGTGTACTTTAAAATCCCGCTTGTACAACATCACATCTTCCATCTCCCTGACGATCTCTGCAGCTCGGTTCTCGGAAACGACGTCAGAGTGAGAGCTCTGTGTCCGCCTCCCCCTCTGCGCTGTCCTCCTCTCTGAATTAGCTGCTCCGTCTCCTCTGCTAGCATTAGCATTAGCATTAGCCTGCCCCTGGTAGCAGCCCGGGCGAACATGGCCATGTCGCAGGCTCTGTCGGAGGAGGAGTTCCATCGGATGCAGGTGAGAAAGACGCGGCGGCCGCGGGGTCGTGTGCGCGGCCTCAGGTGTGTGTCATGTGGACGGGGAACACCTGTCAGGGGCGTTAGCTCCGGGTGCTAACCGTTAGCTCCGGGTGTTAACCGTTTTAGCTGTCAGTGGGTAACGGTGCGCTAGCCGCGGGTGGGGGCGGAGGAGGGGGGTGTTACTGGGTTTAATGGGTTCGTGTCAGCGCGATGTGGACCAGTCTGAACCGAGCCTCTGCCACAAGTCTTAATAAACTGAATTTCATTGACTGACAGTGTGTTTGCTTAATGTCCACTCCAGCTAGCTTAGCCTAGCCTCCTCCTCTGGAAGAAAACAGAGGCTCAATTCATCTTCCGGCTGCTAGCAGTGTGTGTGTGTGAGCTGACATGTTGGCAGCCACGGGACATGATGAGAGTCACGGGGGGTGTGTGTGTGTGTCTGTGTGTTGATGTGCAGCCTCTGTGTGGCTAACAGAGAAGCTAACACCGGCTAGCCTGCATACTGCTGCTGCTCACAGGATTGATGTGGACACAGGTTGTCGTTGTGTCACTGTGGAGGCTGCAGGTTGTTGTTGTGTCACTGTGGAGGCTGCAGGTTGTTGTTGTGTCACTGTGGAGGCTGCAGGTTGTTGTGGTGTCACTGTGGAGGCTGCAGGTTGTTGTGGTGTCACGGTGGAGGCTGCAGGTTGTTGTGGTGTCACGGTGGAGGCGGCAGGTTGTTGTGGTGTCACTGTGGAGGCTGCAGGTTGTTGTGGTGTCACTGTGGAGGCTGCAGGTTGTTGTGGTGTCACTGTGGAGGCTGCAGGTTGCTGTGGTGTCACTGTGGAGGCTGCAGGTTGTTGTGGTGTCACTGTGGAGGCTGCAGGTTGTTGTGGTGTCACTGTGGAGACTGCAGGTTGTTGTGGTTTCAGTCTGGAGCTGGTTCCAACTTGGCAGGTGTTGTTTACACTCCAGTATCTGGAGCCAGTGATGCTTCTTGCACCTGAGTTTAAAGCCACACATATATACATTAGGGGTGTAACGATTCATCCACTAAATCGATTAATCAATTTGTATTCCTGCGATCCAACTGAATTGATCTGTGCTCAGCAAATCGGCATTCTGGACGACATATATCGATTAAAAATCGATTGAAATGCCACATAATCGATTTGTATCGATACTTGGAAACTGCACATTGGATTAGTAGCAGGTTCAACCACTGCTCATTTAACCTGAAAAGAAGTTGGTTGCACTTTATTATTGGTATTACTATTGTACTCTTTATGTTGACACTTTATTTTTGATACTGTATTATTTTTATGTTGAAAACAACAGCAGAAGTAGCAGGTGGTTGCACTTTATTGTGTAATGCTTACATTGAAAATGGTTGCGCTTGATTCAAATAAAAAGTTAATACATTTGCCATTAATTGTTGTTTGCTTGTTTATAATATTCATAATTAATTTAAACCTGATATCTTTACAAGACACAACAGGGATCTCGGAAATTTTGCCTGCAATGTCCAGTAAAGCAACCATGAATCGTGATTCGAATCGAATCGTTGTTAAAATGAATCGTTACACCCCTAATATACATATATACTGTGTTTATCTGGATGAGTCCTGATACTAATCATTAACACTGACTCTGTTTGTTACATCACATAACTTATCGTTCAGCTGATGCTTTTATCAAAGCGACTTAATAATAAGCATCAACCATGAGGGAACAAACCCAGAACAACAAGAATCATGTTCATCTCTGCAGCTCACATTTAAAACTGTACTGCAGCAAAAAGAGAGGTCATTAACCCTGATGATATTGTGTGTGTGTGTGTGTGTGTGTGTGTGTGTGTGTGTGTGTGTGTGTGTGTGTGTGTGTGTGTGTGTGTGTGTGTGTGTGTGTGTGTGTGTGTGTGTGTGTGTGTGTGTGTGCGCGTGCAGGCTCAGCTGTTGGAGCTGCGGACTCAGAACTATCAGCTGTCTGATGATCTCAGGAAGAACACGACAGGTAAAATACGTGTCTGTTTTCTGTTGATGATGCTCATTTAGTTTTTGTTATTATTTTACCTAGTGTTACACAGAATTGTGGTGCTCAGCTCTTCTCATGTTGCTGATGTGTGTTTCAGAGCTGAACGCCGTCCGTCAGAAGAATGTGGTCCTGGAAAGAGATTTTGTCAAAGCACAGAAGGTAACAAACATTTTATTAGTATCATACTTAAAGATAAAGATGTGGATTTAATTTTTGAGCTTGATCCCTCTTGTGTTTTTTTTTCAGGCTCTGAATAAGAGCAAGAAAGCTCAGGTGAGTCTCCCTTGTCACCATTACCATTTTGATAATAAGTTATATACAATTATTTTGAAACCTTTACATGTTTGAGGTGAAGGCTTTTATTCTTCTCTTCATGTCCACTCACTGATTCCTGCTGTCGTCTCTGTAACTGTAATAAATGAACTGAATCCAGTAGAAGTTTGTTACTGGTTTACTGGTTAAATCCTGAAGTTCTTCACTCACACACATTGTTCTGCAGGAGGTGGAAGCTCTGCTGAGCGAGAATGAGATGCTTCAAGGGAAACTTCACAGTCAGGAGGAAGATTTCAGGCTCCAGAACAGCACATTGATGACTGAACTGTCCAAGGTACCCCCCCCCCCCCCCCGCGTCAGGCTTCACATTCACATGATTCTCTGTATTTGATAAGTGAGAGTGGACGTAGCAGGCAAACGAGATAAGACCATTAGATGACGGGGATTAAACGAGACGGTTGAAACTGTTTCTCTCCTGCTAGAAGAAGGAAAAATGCTTTGGTAGCAGGTTGATGGCTGTAATAATAGCAGGTCAATAAGTTTGACATAATTTCTCTTCCTCCAGCTGTGTACACAGATCGAGCAGCTGGAACAGGAGAACCAGGAGCTGAAGGAGGGAGGAGGAGCCTCTGCAAACCCTGCCCCTCAAAACCCCGCCTCCTGTCCTGTTGATGGAGAACTGCTCCGCCTCCAGGCCGAGAACTCCACCCTCCAGAAGAAAATGAAAGGTGTGTGTTACAGTTAAATATATAATCCATAACTACATAGATCTATTGTCTCTCACATTAACATACAAAGCTTAGTTGTGACATTGGTAAAGTACCTTTACTGTGGTCAGCCACCAGGGGGCGACCCTGATGTTTCAGTCATTTTACAGTACTGCGTAATGATGAGATGTGATTCCCCTCCAGTCCTCCAGGAGCGCTATGACAAAGAGCTGCCGCAGAGACAGGGCAACCAAAGCGTTTCCTCAGAGACGGAGTCTGCTGGCGCCAACGGCATCTCTGATGTCACAGCGAGAGGGGAGGAGCCAGGAGCAGAGGGAACCAATGAGAGACTGGAACAGGTGATTGGCGGTTTCTGAGTTTTCTTTACCTTCAGCTATGAATATATTGCTGTTTTAAAAAAGTAGCTCTTAAATTGTTCCAGTTTAACCAGATTTTATTTCTCAAATTTAAATAAACCTGTGTTTAAATGTTTAATTGGCTTTTATTTCCTGGTCTTGTGTTTGCAGTCAGAGGCTCAGCTGCAACAAACAGAGAAACAGATCCATGGTGAGTTTCTTTATTTTAATTTGGACAGAATTTCCCCTTAAAAATAAAAGAAATCCTATTTTCATGTGACATTCAGTTAATCTCTGCTCTGATGGAAATGCATATTATATTTTAAATCTTCTTATATGAGAGTCAAAGTATGAACATGTAACCACGAGAAGCCACGGAGCAGTAAAACATCTGGATTTCACATGAAGTCCTGTAAGTAACAATGAGCTTTGCTTTATGCTGACATGACATTATTCTCTTCAAGCCTTCAATTAACTCTCTGATCAGATTAATTTGAAAAAGACTTCACTGACTTTGCTTCTGGTTTTATATTATTTTAACCTATTAGGACCTAAGACACTGAATAATTAAAACAACCTAAATCCTGAGGGGTTTCTTAGGACCTGACAGAATTACCAACCTTTATAAAAACTTCTCAGCTCTGAAGCAGATGGAGACTTCTAATAAAAACATTTGATAGCTTCAAGGCTTAAAGGTGCATGTCACCATAAATTCTCAGTTTCTGACCTCTGACCCTTTTCCTTGTCTTGCCCTCTCAGTGCAGCTGATTCCACTTTTCCTAAATGTTCTTTTTATTATTGAACATTTTTTCTTCCAGTTTTAGCAAAGTGTTTGGTTTTTATTTGAGCATAGAGCAGCTAGCCGCTCAGGCCAGACACACACTACAAGCTGATGCTATTGAATGTTAGCAAACAAAGTTAATGAGGAATTTCACCCTAATTGCACGAGTCACTTGTTTTCTGGCCAAGCTGCAAAAAACGGTTTAAACACGTCAATTCTAAAAGAATATTATTGCAGTTAAAGACTTGATGGATGATGATGTTTTACGTGTACTGCAGCCAGCCATCAGGGGGCGAGCAAGAGTCTTTGGATTCACTTTTAGCAGCCACTAATTCTTTCATCTTTATTTAACGTCTACGGCGGAAACAAACACGCAAAAAGACAAACAATCTTTAATGTCTCTTAAAAATTGTACTAACTGATCCAAAAGTTGGAAAATAGCAGAGGTCAGATAAACGCAGTGTCAGTAAACGCACCCTGATAAACAGGTACGTCATCATTTGACTTTAACTTTGCAGCTCGATTAGAAAATACCCCCCCCCCGCTTCAGAGAAAACCTCTCAGACCCCATGTAGAGTCAGGAGCTTCTGTAGTGTGTGTCTGGCCTAACAGACTGCCCCCTGCTGTGTGCGGCGCCCCCTTTAGGCCTGTCAGAGAAGAGCGTAGAGAAGATTGTAGCTAAGCAGGCAGCGATAGGCTGGTCGGCTGCTCTCTGTCCAATAACTCACTGCTTTGGACCAGAGCTGGAGATGGCACTGAACACCGAGCAGGAGGAGAAGAGGCTGCTGAAGGAGCAGATCCACCACCTGGAGGTACAGTCACACAACCTGACACACAACCTGACACACAACCTGACACTCACACCTGACACAGCACTCAATGAGCATAATGTAGACGCTGCCTATCAGCTGGAGCCATGTTTGATCTTGATATTTGATAAACATGTTGATACTGTAGTTGATTACTTCAGTGTGTTGGAGCCTGAAGGAGAAATTATAATCTATACATAATCCTTTCCTCAGATTAAACCATGTGTTTGTGTTGTTGATATTTCCATTTCATTTGAACTCTGCGTGTGTAAATGTATCTTTGTTAAATAGCTGTAGCTCAGCGTGAGACGTTCAGGAAACATCTGTAAACCGCAACTGTTTCTTTGTTATAAACTTGAATCGGAGTCTGTCTCCTTTCTGTCTGCAGGCATCCAAACAGACTGAAATCACCAAACTGCAGGAAGAGATTGCAAAGGTAAAACTCTCACAGGATCAATCGGTGATTCATTGGTTGATTGATTGATAGAGCCAGGGGAAACGCAGCCTTGAATTCTGACTTCCTGTCTGTCTCTCTCTCCGTCCGTCCTCCAGCTCTCTGACAAGTTGAAGAAGAAGCAGGAGAGGTGAGACACCTTCAGATTGACTTCACATTAATGTTGTGTGAGCAGTTTACAGACATGTACTCTCTCTGATTTAGAATCGAGAAGAAACTTGATGTTGACTTAATTGTGCTCATGTTGGTTAATTCCATGAACACGTTCCCCAAGTAATCGTTCATAAATTGTAATCGAGTGATATCGCCCAAGTACGAGTGTTTGTTTCCTGTGTCCTGTCACAAACAATCACAACAGACTCAGGACGCTGCCAGTCTGTCTCCCTGTCTGTTTTCATTCTGAAGTCATGTGATCCCCCAAGTCTGTTGTTATGTCTGTGGTCTTCCGACTTCGTAAATCTGTTGAGACTGTAAAATCCTGTGTGCAGCAGATGTAACTAAATCACTGTCAGTGTCACTCGGTTCCTCACAGTTTGAATCTGAACTTCATCCAAGAAGTAAATAAAACCACTGGTGAACAGATTGTTTGTCTTTGTGCAGTTTTCAGCGTCTGCAGGGGGAGAAGGAGGCTCTGTACAACGACAGCAGGTCAGACACTACACACTACCTACTATGACATCTGTCACCGCAGCAGTGACGTCATTGATTGTTGATTTCAGTTTGTTGTTTGACCTGTTGTTGGTTTTTTTTGTCTGCAGGACAAAGATCGATGAGATCAACCAGAGGAAAGAAGAGGATCTGAAGACTTTAAACGTCCGCATCCAGAAACTGCAGTCAGATGTCATGGCAGCCAATCAGGTGAGATCTCACACATGACCCTTTGACCTTCACCGAGGGGGTCACAGGCAAACTTTTATTCAGTTGAATGAGCTGAGCATCATTAGTGGCAGCCCGACTCGCAGCCAATCAGAGACGTGTCAGACAAACACAGATTTTTAACTTTAAGCTATTCAGGGTTTTCACTTAAGCTGACTGCACTGAAGACTACATCTCCCATCATCCCTCACTGCTTCGCCACGTCAACGGACCCTGTCTGTAGTTATTGCTCTGACTGAGACGGTCTTGATGTGTTTTCTTGTTTAGAGCTCAACGGAGCTCAGAGAGCAGCTGCAGAGCAAAGAGAGGGAGCATGAAGTGGCCGTGCACACTCTGAGAGACCAGGTAACACACACACACACACACTGATGGTTGTGTATCTACATAGTTCTCTACACCAGTCTTAGATCCGAGTGACGTTTTGTCTGTTTCTTCTCTATAAAAATATTTCTCTGCCAAAATGAATCAAACTTTAAAAAATTGTTTCATATTCACCGAGATCTGTTTTCAAAAGGTGGAAGGATTTAAAAAAGATGTTTGTGTGGAGCGGAGCAGACACAGCTCAGTGATACAGATTTCATTTTCTTATCAGCACCTTCATATGACAGAAAATCTGTTTTTTAATTTGACTTTGGCAGAGGAATGGTCTGGTGTTTGTTTCTCTGTCTGTTGCTTTAACTGAATCTCTGACCTGCTCTCTTCTTCTCTCAACCTCCTCCTCTCTTCGTTGTCTTCTTCCTTTTCTTTGACCTTTGTTTGGATCTTTTGTTTATTGTCTTTATTTGTTTTTCTTGCGTTCTCTTTACTTCCACTGCTTCCCTTTTCTGTGTTTTTTTCTGTCCCCTTGCCTCTGCTGCCCCCTGCCTGCGGCTCGCTGGTGCTACAGGTAGCCAATCAGAGTGCAGTCAGTCAGGAGCAGGTGGACAACATCCTGCAAGAGAACGATGCTCTGAGGACAAACCTCGCAGCTCTAGAACAGGTAATGAACCTGGAACATAGACCATTTGGAAACTGAATCTTAGAACAACCCTGTGAGGACTAAACCCTCGGAGATCTCAGAGAACCCTCATCTAGAACAACACACATTATCCACAGCAACTCAAACATCTGAACTCTCATCAGTTTAAGATCTCTGCCAAGAACCTTCCAGTTCGATCACAGCTCAGATGGATGAAAGTTGATTCATGTGTCAGAATGTAGTTCTTAGGACTGGTCAGAATTTAATTATGCCAAGAACAGCTAGAACCTCCAGAGACACTTCTTCTAGAACCGTCTTACATTAACAGAAAGTCAGTACGGTTCTCAGTATGGACCTTTAACCTGTCTCACAGGAGAACAGAGCTGTGAGGACTGACCTGTGTGCTTTTCAACAGGTAACTCTGTCTTCAGCATTAACTAGAACCGTTGTGTAGAACCCTTACCTGTACCCCCCCCCCCACAACACATTTTTAAAGCTTAAAAATGTGTTGAAGCTTTAGAAACGTAACATTGAGTTGGCTGCGGATTTGAGAACTGGATTGAACATTCAAACAGAAACCACATCTTTAGTTTCAACCAATCACAATTAACTTCTTGATGATAGCCTCAATGAGAACCTCAGTTCCTTCACGTTAACCCTGAATCCTCCACCTCAGTCGTCTCCGTCTGCTGCACTGAGGAACTCTTTTCAGCCAATGAGCTCCTCGGGACTCTTGGAACCTTATTGTGAGAACCGTAACAGAACCTGCTTCATGTTGGTGTGACTCTCCTGCCACCTACTGGCTTCTACATTCATTCTGTGTGCTCTACCGCCCCCTGCTGTTAATTTATTGTTCTTTACACGTCTCTTCCTTAGTGTTTTGGCTTCACCTGAGGTCAACAGTGTCCCACTGTCTCTTTTAGAACATAGCGTAACACACGTGTTGGTTAGATCTCTGGTTCTGATGTTTAAAGATAGTTTTTGGAATCGCGTTTAGATCCAGACGGTGAAAACGCAGGAGATGAATCTGATGCGTGAGCAGCAGGAGGCGCTGACGAGCGAGCTGCAGCAAAGACGCGCTGAACAGGAGAGTATGTTAGCTCAGAGGGACGACCTGGACTCCCAGCTGCAGGTAATACACGTGTGTGTGTGTGTGCACACAAACAAACACACAATGATGGATTTTTTTTTAGATTTGGTGATGTAAACGAGGACATAAGATGATAAAACAATTTACTTTTCAACCTCAAAAATGAAATATTCCTCGTCATCTTCATCAACACGTGTGTTCAGTGTTAAATGTTAGCGGCTGCAGAGCGACAGAAATTATACTAAAACATGTTTCTTCTCTTCTTCAGGAGTCGAGTTTTGCAAACAGGAAGTTGTTGGAGCAGTTAACAGAAGAAGGACAAGAGAAGGACAAGCTGCTGAGAGACCTGGACGAGGCCAAGAAGGTACACACACACACACACACACACACACACACACACACACACACACTCAGAATGCAAATCCATCAACAGGACATACAAGCACACAAAGATACACATTAAACCTTTAAGGTCAAAAACACTAATGATCGTGTGTGTGTATGCTTGTGTGTGTGTGTGTGTGTGTGCAGACGGCAGAGAAGAGGAAGTCCATGTTGGATGACATGGCCATTCAGCTGAGCCAGGAGAAGTCCGACCACAAGGAGGCGCTGTCAGACCTCAAACTGCAGCACGAGAAGGAGGTGGGACACTAAACGAGGCCTGAGGCAGAAGCTGCTGCTTAGTTCTTTTATTTATCACTTTTCTGTTTAAGTTTGATTCCTTTTCTTTCGTAATCTAATTCATGTTTTTAAAATGTGACATATGTTTAACTTTCCTTTCTTCCTCTCCTCTTTTCCTCTCTTTCTCTTTTCTCCTCTTTCTCCTCCCTCGCAGGTCCTGGGGGTGAGGGCTCGGTATGAGAAGGAGCTCAGAGGACTCCACGAAGATAAGAATCGCTCCGAGGAGGAGATCAGACAGCAGCTGAGAGATGAGAAGGTAAAGAGGGTTTGAAGAAGAAAGTGTCCCAGGGTGAGGAGGTGAGAGATGCCTCGCAAAGGGAGAGGTGGAAAGGAATGAGGAAATGGGGGAGGGCAGGAGGAGGAGGAGACGCGGTGGCTCATTACATGTTTGATTATCATTATCAATATTTGTGTTTTCAGGCTCGTACCAAAGAGCTGGAGGGGCTCCAGCCGAAGGTGGAGGAGTTACAGGCTCAGGTTCAGTCCATGGAGGGAACCAAAGGATGGTTCGAGAGACGGCTCAAGGAGGCTGAGGTCAGTGTGACGTCAGCCAATCAGCTGCTTTACCCATTAAGACCCAAGGTGCCCTTTAAAAAACATTCTCTAAAACCTCAGAGGTTTTTTGAAGAGCTGAGAGAATGTACATTTTTCAAATAACTCGGCCAAAAGACTTCCTGGAAGATCTCCAGGCAGCCGGAGATAATGGTTCAAGGGTTTAAACCCTGTGCCTCAGAGATCATGGTGTGTGGAGACCAACCTCAGGGTCTCTGTTCTTCAGTGGACGTGCAGAGCATCTCCATGTTTGTTTTGTGTATTTATTAATGTGATCGTTTTATTTGACTGTCTTTCGCCGGTTTGTGTGTCTTTGTGTGTGTGTGAGCAGGAGAACTTAGAGAAGAACTCGCTCGAACATCAGGAGGAGATCAAACAGCTGCAGAAAGACCACACACTTCAGCTGGAGGTACACACACACACACACACACATTAACACATGGTTTGATGTTGTTGAGTCTCATCTTTGTTAAATATATATGTGTGTGTTTAATAGAGGAAGAGTATGTTAGTAAGTGTGTGTTAATAGATGCAGTGTGTGTGTTTGATTAATGTGGTCCAGCTCTAATTGAACGTGTGTTTTTAATGAGTTGTCTCCATGGTAGCACGGAGGTTAAGTGGTGTTAAGTTCCTGTGTATTCATCTCACGATAAATACTCAGGAACTGAAAACCCCAAAGTAACTGGAATTCTTTCAAGGAACTAAAAGGTTCCTTCAGTTTGTTGAGATACGACAATCATCAACACACACATCAAGCTGTTACTGGTTCCTGTGGTGGAAACAGTTAAAGTTTCACAAGCCTGACTTTGTGCTCCTACTATGATAAAACGAACCCTTATCATGGTCACCATTAGAGTCTGTGCACCCGCCGTGCATCTTGGGAAATGTCAGCGTGGATGTGACGAGTCCTTTCAGCCAATCAGATAAGCAGCTTGACTCGTTCTCTTGTGCTCCTCTGGAATCCTGCAGGGAGCGACTGTTTCCTCCGAGACCGACTTCGCTGATTGCTCTGTGTGTGTGTGGGTCTGTGCCTGTGCGTGTGTGTGTTATCTTTGTGATAACAGCCTCGCACTAAGGGCAGACAGAGGAAACTTAATAGGAAAAGTTAATTAATGATGGAAGAAGTCTAATTAGCGGGCAGGTCGGCCACTGGGTGCGTACTCTGTGAGTCGTGGGTTCGAGTTTCACTGGTTTCCTGGGTGTTGAGGAGTTGGGTTGTAGAGCAGGTCGTCCACTGGTCAGAAGGTCGAGGATCTCATGGCCTCATCAGTACTTTACTTCCTGTTATCAGCTTCTTTTATAATCATTATTTTATCTGAAAACCGGGCTGTATTCCCCCTCCCCCACCTCCACACTTTGGTAGATATGCTGATGAGGCAGATATTAAATGTCATTCTATTATTTTATTATTATAAAATCTCTCTGCTCTTAAACCTCAGATTTAACTTTGATGCTCGATCACTGAACAGGAAGAAGAGAAGAAGTGAATTAATCCACTGCTCACCTGAACACACCTGCTGCCTCTTTACTGTGTGTGTGTGTGTGTCTGTGTGTGTGTTGTTTCCCACAGTTCTACAGTGTTTTCCCTCCGTCAGGTCTGAGGCTGCAGCCTGTGTGCGTCTTAATGTAGATTCTGAGTCCTATTAATTAGCAACTGAGGATTAGAGGAGAATTAAACGCAGGTCTTTTTGTAAATTAATCCCTCGGTCGGGTGGATTAAGGATGACGGGGTATCACTGGAGCTTTTACCTTCGTCCACCAGGAGAGAAGAGAGAGAGCGATGGAAGAAAAGTTTCTGATGGGGGGGGGTTCCTAGAGATTGTTGAACTCCTGGTTTCACCGTGTTCCTTCTCTGTGTCTGTGTGTGTGTGTGTGTGTGTGTGTCTGTGTGTGTGTTCTGTGTGTGTCCTGCAGGAGAAGCAGTCAGAGATGGAGGGACTGAACCAGCAGCTGGTGGAGGTGGAGAAACAGAGGGAGGAACACGGCGACACCATCGGAAAACTCAAACAGGTGAAAGCTTGTGTGTTTTCTTCTCGTCTTCAAACTGATGCACACTCTGGGTTATTCAGGCTCCGCCCACACTGAAGCCTCCGGTCACAACTCCACGTCAAGCAGAAAAGAACCAGACGAAGCAAACAAGCTAAAGTTCGGACTTAGTGTCCGGTTACAACAACACCAGGTCCACATCTGTCCGGCCTCCTTTTCTCACTGACCTCCACAGTGAGAATGGCGAGCTACTGGTTTCTTATAGCGAGCAGATAGTTGCAGCTGTGGTTGCTGGTGTGTGACAGAAGTCGTAAAGTTCTTTGTAATGTTCCAGCAGAGTAGTTTCAGGCCTCCAGGGGGCGCTGTGGATAATGACAGACATCTCATTCGCCCTATTAGAAGTTTGTGAAGCATCAAAATGATGTTGAAGCTGTTCTCTTAAGGTATAAGAACTACGTCATGTTGCGTTAACCTCTTGTTTCTGACTCTGCAGGAGATTAAGGACACTGTGGACGGTCAGAGGATCTTAGAGAAGAAGGGAAGTGCAGCGGTGAGTTGATATAACGTTTATCAGACTGATGAAGATCAGGAGACAACAGACAAACTGACGGACTGAGTCTGGACTGACCGACACAGGAACAGACAAACGGGAGGATTTGAATAGAGATGAGAGGAAGAGAATATAATGTGCAGTCATTTAAGAGCAGGAGTGCATGAAAAATGATAATTAGAAAGTAAATCCCTGACTGTGCTTGTGTGTGTCTGTGTCTGTGTGTGTCTGCTTGTGTGTGTCTGTGTCTGTGTGTGTGTGTGTGTAGCTGAAGGATTTGAAGCGGCAGCTGCAGCTGGAGAGGAAGCGAGCGGACAAACTGCAGGAGCGACTTCAGGAGATACTGACCAACAGCAAGACGAGGACAGGTACACACACAGACTCACACCTGGTGACACCTGGAACGTGTGTTTCTCTGCCCCTGAAACTGAAACACAACCTGCATATGACTCAAAATCACAAGATCAGTCCCCAAAACATTCAGTTCAGTTAAAGTTTCAGGGTTAATTTAGATTTTCAAAGATATTAATGGACATTAGAAGAAACTGGGGACATTTCAATTGAAGGACAAAGTCATGAACCTCAGCTCTTAAAACCTCAAAATGAAACGGTTGTTTTTGTTCTTGTCGTCCTCGTGTCTCAGATTTAGATTTTCTCTCCGTCACTGATGAAAATGTGTTAAACTTGGACCTTAAAACACGAGATGACAAACACAAAGTTCTCATCACAGACACAACAGAGATTTTCAGCAGCTTATTGATCTGTTCACTGTCGATGAAGCAGAACCTGAAGTGGCTCTGAAAAGAGAGAGTGTTTAAATCTTCTGACTGAAGGGTGTTCCCCTTTAACTGCCCCACTGTGTGTGTGTGTGTGTTTGTGTGTGTGTGTCTGTGCGTCCTAAGTGGTTGAGATGTGATTGTTAGGTGAGCGATAGGTCCGATAATCAGCGGCGTGCTAACCCTGCGTCAGGAGGTTCTGGCTCAGCCCGGAACCTTCTGCTCAATATTTAATGCATCGCTCTGATTCCCAGAGCTGAGGTGGACACACTGGCGTCTGCTGGCAACACACACACACACACTCACACAGACACACACGCACACACACACACCTGCAGTCACTCACTCTCTGTTTGCCTGCTTTGAATTTCTTTTTCTTTTTTTGGGACTTTGCCTTCTTCAGTCAGTCGTTCAGACAATGTCTTTACTCATTGTTATATACACACACACAGACCCACACACACACACAAACACAGACCCACACTGGGAGCAGGGCAGTCCTCAGCATCATGTATAATCTATGAGTAGTGATGAATGTTTAAAAGGCTCTTCTGCACAAACCTGAGAATCAGACATTTTAAAGTAGCCTACTTATGTCTCTGCCCGCTCCCAGCACCTGCCTTAAAGGGACGGTCCACTTAGTTACTGCAGCCAACTGTAGTTATTTCAGCCGGTCGTCCTCCTACCCTATCGTCCGTGTTAACGAATTTGCGGATCCTTGCCACTGGAGCATGTAACGTGAACACTGAAACATATGAAACAGCCTTTAACAGCTTTTTATTTATACCAATAAATACCAACGTCCGACTCAGGACAGCTTTTATAAATCGTTCCAACAGATAAATACTGGTGTGGTGTGTATTTTCCTCATCCGGGTCTTTTGTGTGTCTCAGGTCTGGAGGAGCTGGTCCTCTCGGAGATCAACAGTCCCAGTCGGACTCAGCAGACCGGAGACTCGTCCTCCGTCTCCTCCTTCTCCTACAGGGACATGATGAAGGAGGCTCAGCCGACCAGTCAGAACAAGGTGGGTGGAAACACAGTCAGAGTGGGAGCGTCTTCAAAGAGCTGAACAGACCTGGACGAGTCTGTGGTGTTAATTTACTGTGTGAAACCATAACTGTGATTTTTGAAAATATGCTTATTACCCCACGTCTTTGGGTAAAAATGATTGATGAGGAAGAAACCTTTGATTTTTGAAATCTTTACTGAGCCAGAACCGAAACCACAACCCAGCTGCTGCAGTGTGATAACACAGATCAATCATCAGCAGCAGAGTAGGAACTCATTATGATTTGATTTCTACAGAAACTGAGCTTTTTGTGAAGTCAGATCTGTTTTCTCTAAACACAAACAGACATTTACTGCTTCTGTTGAAAAGCCCCGGACTCGACTGACAGAGAGAGATTGAGAGAGACAGAGAGAGAGAGAAGCAGCTGCTCCACCACTGCCTCCATCAGGTCGTGTTAATGTGACTTTAAATCATTGACTCTACTCTTTAACTCAGGTGCAGAATCAAATCTCACTCTAAAACCTCAGCGGAGTCATAAAACATGAGGCTTTTCCAAAAGGAGCGAACAGAAGGTTTACAAAAACTTTAACGATCTGTTGATCCGTCCTCACACTTCACGTTTCAGTCACAACTCCACAACTCATCTGCTAACGAGAAGGAGGCTCAGAGGACGTCTCCCCGTTTAGAGACAGTGAATCTCATCTCTCATGTTTACACCGAGACGCCATGTTTTGATTTGCTGGTGAAAGCCGTCAGCTGTCCAATCAGCTGTTAACACGGTGACATGGTGACGAAGGCTGAACCGTTACATCCCATCATCGTCATCCTCAGATATCAGACTTGAAAGTTTTATTATATTTAACTTTCATTTCCTGTCAGAAGAGTCTTTGACATTTCCCTGCAGCTATTTCTGAATCCTTTGGTGTGTGTGTGTGTGTGTGTGTGTGTGTGTGTGTGTGTGTGTGTGTGTGTGTGTGTGTGTGTGTGTGTGTGTGTGTGTGTGTGTGTGTGTGTGTGTGTGGGGGGGGGGGGGGGGGGGGTGGGGGGGGGGGGTTATGTAACCATGGAAACGTGGCGTCCAGTGCTGTGGCAGTTCGGTCGTCGTTAGCAACAGCATCACATGACTCGGGGAGTGGGGGGGGGAGCTGAGGTTGAATCTTATTTCAGACTCTGTCAGTATTCTGTTCTTTTCTATGTGTGAGTCAAATAGACCTTAAAGCACTGGGGCATGAATCTCCGGTGATTGACAGGTGGGCGGGCAACTCTGTCAGGCTCCGCCCCCCTCTGGTTCCAAAAAAACAAGATGGCGCTGGAGAAAATGATCTATCTGTGTAGAACATGTTCAGGAAGGTTCATAACTGTGTTATCATGAGCACACGATGTCCACCAGCCTGTGTCTCTGTCTCAGTCCGGAGGAGGAAGTCCTCAGTCCCAGCGGCCGGCGGAGCTCTCAGACGACGAGGTGGGGGAGTTGTTCCAGCGTCTGGCTGAGGTGCAGCAGGTGAAGTGGATGCTGGAGGAGAAGGTAAACTCTTCACAGACCAAACTAGCAGATCGATGATAAACTGATTAGAAGCTCATCAGTCGTTTTTTGGTTCGTCCTCAGGTGAAACATCTGGAGGTGAGCTGTTCGTCGATGGCGGAGGACATCTGCAGGAAGAGCGCCATCATAGAGACATACGTGATGGACAGCCGCATAGGTAACACACACACACACACACACACTCACACACAGTTGTATTTATACTCAGACGTGTGTGAATGAACGAATCCCTGCAGCAGCTTCAACAGGAGGTTGTTAGATCAGCTGTCCACAGACTTCTGGCCACATAATGAAATGATGAATGGGACGTTGGCTCTCCGCTGACAGTGAACATCGTCTGCTGGAGCCCAACGCTACGGAGAATTGAACCTCTCTGCTCCGTGTCCAGAGGGACAAGGGTTCACGAGCGGGAGGAAGAAAATATGTTTTACTACAGAAAAAGAAGAAGAAGAAGAAGAAGAAGAAGAAATGAGCGACAACAAAAAGAGGAGAGGAGATGATGATCAAATCTGTGTTTATGACTTCTGAGCTTTATTGAGTCCAGACATGAGGGCTGATGAGCTCAGTGTGAACAGGAGCTGCTGATGTGCCCTGAAGCAAGGCAGCAGCCCTCCAACTGCTCCACAGTGTCGCCTAGCAACCTGTCAGCAGCGACTGTCCTAACGATGTGTTAACGACACAAACACACAAACACACATTGTGAGTGCAAATCTGTAGCAGATTAGATTTACCATTATAACAGTGTTAATGAGAGAGAAAAAGAGAGAGGGAGGGAGAGAGAGAGCGAGGGAGGGGGGTGGGGGGGAGTGAAACCAGTCAAACATGAAATTGAAAACAGCAGGAGAGAGAAAAAACAGGTAAAGTAAGAAACAGGAGATGACAAAAGAAAGGATGGAAGAGGAGGAGATAATGGGGAGGTGAGGGGAGAATGAGGAAGGAGGACAGGAGCGGTTGGAGAAATTAAAGAATTAGGGATGAGGCGAATAGAGGAAAGATGATGAGATGATTCTTGAGGAAGAGAAGAGAAAAGATAGATGAGAGAGAAGGAGAAGAAATAATGGAAGAGGAAATATAGAGGAAGAAGAAGGAGAGAATGTGATGAGAGAGGAGGAGATGATGGTGGGGAAGAGAGAATGGAGCTCAAGTGGATGGAGAGGATGAAGGAGGAAGACAGGAGAGGTTGGATGAGAGGAGAAAGAAAGGATGGAGGATAAGAGAGAATGAGAGAAGAAGGGATGGAAAGGAGAGAGATGAGGGGAGTAGAGGATGATGGAGGGGGAGATGAAAGAGGAGGAGAATGAGCACAACTTTTCACTTTGATTCAGGTTTTTCACGAGACTTTAACATTTTTATTGCACCCACAGAACGTTTCTGTTTTGACCTTTGACCTTTGACCTTTGATAAAACAAATCCGAATCCTCATTTTGGTGAAAAGATTCTGTCAGAACGAACTTCATCTGACGAATAAAGAAAATCTGATCACGTTCATATCCTGACGTAGTTTTCACACAGTGGGAGGAAGAGGAGGAGTGTGAGGAAGAGGAGGAGTGTGAGAAGTGAGAGGAAGATGCTGCCGGATCAGGAAGTGATATTCGATCACATGACCCCTGGAGACTCTGATGTCAGGTGTGAACTGACGACCTCAGAGCTGAAGACGTGTGATTGGACGTTTAATGAATCCATGAACAAAAGGAACTCTGTTGCTTCACACCTTCACTCCTCCTGCAGCGATCGTTGTGTAGCAGTTTTGTGTGTTGTGCAGCACTTTGTGAACATTCAGTGTGTTTGCTGCGGAGCGTTAACGGCGTGAAGCGTCTTTAACGTCTCAGAGCGACGTTTAAAAACGACCATGAAGGTGTTGAAGTGAATCAGCTGCAGAAACTCTGTCCCTCTGTCCCTCTGTCCCTCTGTCCCTCTGTCCCTCTGTCCCTCTGTCCCTCTGTCCATCCACTGGAGCTGCTCACTAACTCCTCCTGTCCTCGTCCAATCAGATGTGTCGGGCAGCGCCGTCGGAGGCCACGGAGGCCACGGAGGCCACGGAGGTCATGGAGGTCACGGAGGCTCCCAGGGAGAGAGAGGAGGTCTGGGTTCTGTCCTCAGGGACCTGGTGAAGCCGGGAGACGAGAACCTGAGGGAGATGAACAAGAAGCTGCAGAACATGTTGGAGGAGCAACTGACCAAGAACATGCACCTGCAGAAGGTAAGGCCCCAACTCCACCATCGTTTCTCATCATTACTATCTGAGTTATATATTCATAAACACACACGTATATGTTTATATATGGATAAAAGTCCAATTACGTTATAACAGTTTACAAAGTCTGAAAAGTGTCAGCGACTGAAAATCAAGACAAATATCAATCAATCAATCAACTGCAGATCCTTTGAATATTAATGATCGTCTCTCTGCAGGACCTGGAGGTTTTGTCCCAGGAATTAGTCCGTCTCAGCAAAGAGACCATTCCAGGAGGGGGTGCAACTGGGTCGGGATGAGACTATCACCTGAGTCTACCCGTCCGTTCCCTTTCCTCTCACTACTGTTGCTCTTCAAGGTGTTGGCTGGGCTCAGACTAACACCTGGAACCAGCATTTCTGTCTTTCCCATTCCCGAGCCTGAGACCTGCTGTGGGCTGGGACTATGGTCTGGAGCAGATAGGTCAACACTTCAGTCTCTCTGCTGGGCTATGACTAAATGCTGGAATATGTTCATGTTTCTTAATGAGGAGAGAGAACAGTAAGAAACTAAAGACAAAGAGGGAATGGAAACAAGAAACATTTGGCTCAGCTCATTTATGTTGCTGTTGAATGTACTGTAATTAGATTGTACCACTCTGTTGTGTCCTGGCTATAACCTGGAAACCACATTGTAACTGTATATTTGACTGTATATTTTAGCTTTTGATGGATGTTATGTCTGTTGGGTCCTGGCTATGTCCTGGAACACACCAGCCTGATATCTAAACTGACTGATTATTGTTTTCAATGTTCAGTAGCTCTGTTGGGATCTGGTTATTTCCTGGGCTTCCTGTCTGCACCAAAATAGTCAAAATACTCTACTGGAAAGACCTGGGGTCGGTCTATACCCTGGGTTGACTTAGACTATATCTGAAGTGGTTGGTTCCTCTTTCTGCCGCATCTCATGAGTTTTAGCTGCAGAGTTTGTTTTCTCAGACTCCTCGGTTCTTATCATTGCGACGTAAAGTCCCATGTGTGGGTCATGTGATCATGATGAAATCATTGGCATCACAACTGAGCCCAGATCAGCTGCAGGTGAAGATCATGAGATGAGGCTGAAAGATCAAGTAAGAAAAGCTTTTAATGGAGAAGTCAGAGTTCAGGTTTGGATTTGCATGTGACTATGTCCTGGGCGTCAGTGATGCACGCAGCTTACACACCTTGACCTGTTCTTCATGTTAACCACTGAAAGTGATGGTGGACAGTTGGTGTCCGGCTGTGGCTACTTCCTGGACTCTCGCACACAGAGACTCCTGTGTGTGTGGAGCTTTTACATCGCAGCCTCGTGAAGCCGTTTCACTTCCCCTCTTAGTTATTACTCTTCTAACTGGGATGTAAAATGTCTCTGAACTGTTCGGATACTTGATTCAAAGTCTGTCATGAATATATCGATTTAATTTAAAGCAAGAAAAAGAACGTCTCATCTTTCTAAATCAAAATTAAAAGAAACATAAACATTGGATCAGTTTAATTACTGGATTGTTTGGTTTCAAAAGATTGTTGCTCGTGATGCAAATTGTCTCATTTAAGAAACTCGATGACTATTTGTGTGTTTGTTCAGCCTTTTGTCTCCAGGGTTGTGTCTCTGCCTTGAATTATATGACCTCTAATTTATCTTGCACTGGAAACTTTGTGTGTTTATTTCCATCCTGAGACCAAATGTTGCAGAAAAAGAATCCAACTCTCGGCCTCCGATGTTTTTGTGGTTATTTCTTTCCCCCGTCGGGCTGCGTCTAATTCCTGCTTGAAGCAACTTATTGTTTTGACTCCATCTTTAAATCTGTATCTGTTTTGTGGGATTTAAAAAAACAACTGAACTTGAACTTTAAAAATGACAAACAACTCCTGTCTATTCAGCTTTTATCCTCTGACTCGGGAACGTTATCTTTTAGTTGTTTTTTAATGTTTGCTACATGGCCTCTTACTATGTCCTGGATGCACCAGGGCTCAGACTATGTCCTGGACTATGGATTATGCCTGTGTCTGCTGTGGAGACTCGTTCTGAAACCAGTTGTTGTTGTTGCAGCTTTAAACACATTTCAACGGATTTAACTCACAAAATATCTGGAAATATTTGGGGGAAATTAAAAATGTGTACTCTTTGATTTTGGTCTGAAAAATTAAATGTTTGATGTAAATATTCAACATGGTGAAGTCAGGAAGCGGTCGAGCTGCTTTGACTGAACGGGATCCGTCTATGTGCTGGGCAGTGACTCCGCCTGTTGCTCTGTTGTATTGTCTGTAACAGCTGCAATCTGTATATAATGTGAACGCTGACACATGACTTCTAACTGTATAAGAATCAGCTGATCTATTTATGAGACTGATGACGCTAATTATTCTTAATGATGAGAAAATATAAAATGTCATCTAAAGGTTTACGTGTCTCTTGTTTTTTCATCTTAAGTACATGAACTGATCGTTTCCATATGTAGACAATTTAAAATATGTTTAATCTGCAGCTGTGAAGCTTTAAATTTTAAATATTTTAAATAGATCATTAATACAATATTTTGCATTAAAATGAAGTGAAATAATCAAAAGACAAATATGTGTCTTAGTTTTATTCCCTTGTTCTTATATCATTTTGTCGTTTTCCTTCCATTTCGTGTTTTATAACGTCTGTAACAAGCTACTTCCTGGAATATGTGACACATGTCATTTAACAGGGGGACAGAAAACGTTGCAGCGCAAAGAGTTCACGTCTTAAACTTTTGTCTGATGTTGGGATATGTCTATGTCCTGGACAACGCACAGGGAGGTCAGGTGATTTCAGTTCAGGGAAGTTAACTCTTAAATCTGCTGAAATCTGACGAGGTTCTTTAGTTTAGTTCAGTTGAAACTTCAGCTTCTGCACAAACTCGTGATGAAACAAACTCAAAAAGACAAACTTCTCCTCGTCCATCCTTCCCACAATCCTCTCTGGGCTTTTTTCTCAGAATAAAACTCTATCTCTTCTCAAGAAAGTGGTGATGGAGGTCGAGTTTGGGGCCGTGAGCGGGGGAGACGCCACCTCGCTCAGCGCTAATTAGCTGCCGGGCACTTCCTGTCCCACAGAGGAGGACGGATTAGAAGAGGTGACCGCTCGCCGCTGACGGGGTCCGTCTTAATGAGATAGCGTCTGATTGGCTGGAGCCGAGGGTTAATTGAAGGGAAGGAACCGATGAGTTCGTCCAAACGTGGTTTTAATTAAAAGGACGTCTCAGAGGGAGGGAGGCCGTCAGTCCATCCATCCGTCCGTCTGTCTCTATCTGTCTCTCTGTCCATCCACCTGTCTGTCTCACAGAAATCAAGACTTAAATCAAACTTGAAAATTGTTTGACACGTGAAAAGAGGAAGAGAAGAGAGGAAGAAGAAATCTGAAAGGAGGAAGGAGAGAAATGGAAGAAGGGGTTGAGAAGAGGGAAGAGAAAGAGGAGAACAGGGGGACAGGAAAAATAAAAAGATGAGGGGGAGGTTAAAGGGCAGAGGAGAGGAGGGGGTGAAAGAAATGTTAGGAGGGGGTGAGATGAAAAGAGAGAAGGATGGAGTTCAAATGAGAGGAGGAGAAGAGAGGAGGTGTAACTGTATCAGACGGAGAGGCAGAAGAAAAAGATGGGAGGAGGTGAAGAGTGAGGAGGAGGAAGAGGAGGAGGAGAGTGAGGAGGAGAAGGAGGAGGAGGAGGAGGAGAATGAGGAGGAGAAGGAGGAAGAGGAGGAGGAGGAGGAGAGTGAGGAGGAAGAGGAGGGGCCGTAGATTTGTATTAATGTTATTTAACTCTGACTCTTTACAACAGATCAGGTTT